>NW_028283703.1:300000-447354 GCF_059441095.1 Idiotropiscis lumnitzeri
CAATGTAAATTTCCACCTTTATATAGTGTAGAAAGGCATCCTGAAGCCTGGAAAGTCATTAATTTGATTGTCCAGTATTTCCTTCATGAGATATTGCAACACTTAGAAAAAGTGTACAGCGCCAGCAGACAATGAATTTTCAGCACTAAAAAAACGAAACTTCATTAACAGCTAAACTAAACGTTTCCAATGTAAATTTCCACCTTTATATAGTGTAGAAAGACATCCTGAAGCCTGCGCAGTCATTAATTTGATTGTCCTAAAAAAACGAAACTTCATTAACAGCTAAACTAAACGTTTCCAATGTAAATTTCCACCCTTATATGGTGTAAAAAGACATCCTGAAGCCTGGGCAGTCATTAATTTGATTGTCCAATATTTCCCTTATGAGATAATGCCTCTCATAGCAAATGTGTACAGCGCGAGCTGAAAGTGCATTTACAGCACTAAAAAACCAAACTTTTATAACAGCTAAACCAAACGTTTCCAATGTAAATTTCCACCTTTATATAGTGTAGAAAGGCATCCTGAAGCCTGGAAAGTCATTAATTTGATTGTCCAGTATTTCCTTCATGAGATATTTCAACACTTAGAAAAAGTGTACAGCGCCAGCAGACAATGAATTTTCAGCACTAAAAAAACGAAACTTCATTAACAGCTAAACTAAACGTTTCCAATGTAAATTTCCACCCTTATATAGTGTAAAAAAACATCCTGAAGCCTGGGCAGTCATTAATTTGATTGTCCAATATTTCCCTTATGAGATAATGCCTCTCATAGCAAATGTGTACAGCGCGAGCTGAAAATGCATTTACAGCACTAAAAAACCAAACTTTTATAACAGCTAAACCAAACGTTTCCAATGTAAATTTCCACCTTTATATAGTGTAGAAAGGCATCCTGAAGCCTGGAAAGTCATTAATTTGATTGTCCAGTATTTCCTTCATGAGATATTGCAACACTTAGAAAAAGTGTACAGCGCCAGCAGACAATGAATTTTCAGCACTAAAAAAAACGAAACTTCATTAACAGCTAAACTAAACGTTTCCAATGTAAATTTCCACCTTTATATAGTGTAAAAAGACATCCTGAAGCCTGCGCAGTCATTAATTTGATTGTCCAATATTTCCCTTATGAGATAATGCCTCTCATAGCAAATGTGTACAGCGCGAGCTGAAAATGCATTTACAGCACTAAAAAACCAAACTTTTATAACAGCTAAACCAAACGTTTCCAATGTAAATTTCCACCTTTATATAGTGTAGAAAGGCATCCTGAAGCCTGGAAAGTCATTATTTGATTGTCCAGTATTTCCTTCATGAGATATTGCAAAACTTAGAAAAAGTGTACAGCGCCAGCAGACAATGAATTTTCAGCACTAAAAAAACGAAACTTCATTAACAGCTAAACCAAACGTTTCCAATGTAAATTTCCACATTTATAGAGTGTAAAAAGGCATCCTGAAGCCTGGGAAGTCATTAATTTGATTGTCCAGTATTTCCCTTATGAGATAATGCCTCACATAGCAAATGTGTACAGTGCGAGCTGAAAATGCATTTTCAGCACTAAAAAAACAAACTTTTATAACAGCTAAACCAAACGTTTCCAATGTAAATTTCCACCTTTATATAGTGTAAAAAGACATCCTGAAGCCTGGGCAGTCATTAATTTGATTGTCCAGTATTTCCCTTATGAGATAATGCCTCACATAGCAAATGTGTACAGCGCGAGCTGAAAATGCATTTACAGCACTAAAAAAACAAACTTTTATAACAGCTAAACCAAACGTTTCCAATGTAAATTTCCACCTTTATGTAGTGTAGAAAGGCATCCTGAAGCCTGGGCAGTCATTAATTTGATTGTCCAATATTTCCCTTATGAGATAATGCCTCTCATAGCAAATGTGTACAGCGCGAGCTGAAAATGCATTTACAGCACTAAAAAACCAAACTTTTATAACAGCTAAACCAAACGTTTCCAATGTAAATTTCCACCTTTATATAGTGTAGAAAGGCATCCTGAAGCCTGGAAAGTCATTAATTTGATTGTCCAGTATTTCCTACATGAGATATTGCAAAACTTAGAAAAAGTGTACAGCGCCAGCAGACAATGAATTTTCAGCACTAAAAAAACGAAACTTCATTAACAGCTAAACCAAACGTTTCCAATGTAAATTTCCACATTTATAGAGTGTAAAAAGGCATCCTGAAGCCTGGGAAGTAATTAATTTGATTGTCCAGTATTTCCCTTATGAGATAATGCCTCACATAGCAAATGTGTACAGTGCGAGCTGAAAATGCATTTTCAGCACTAAAAAAACAAACTTTTATAACACCTAAACCAAACGTTTCCAATGTAAATTTCCACCTTTATATAGTGTAAAAAGACATCCTGAAGCCTGGGCAGTCATTAATTTGGTTGTCCAATATTTCCCTTATGAGATAATGCCTCTCATAGCAAATGTGTACAGCGCGAGCTGAAAATGCATTTACAGCACTAAAAAACCAAACTTTTATAACAGCTAAACCAAACGTTTCCAATGTAAATTTCCACCTTTATATAGTGTAGAAAGGCATCATGAAGCCTGGAAAGTCATTAATTTGATTGTCCAGTATTTCCTTCATGAGATATTGCAACATTTAGAAAAAGTGTACAGCGCCAGCAGACAATGAATTTTCAGCACTAAAAAAACGAAACTTCATTAACAGCTAAACTAAACGTTTCCAATGTAAATTTCCACCTTTATATAGTGTAAAAAGACATCCTGAAGCCCGGGCAGCCATTAATTTGATTGTCCAATATTTCCCTTATGAGATAATGCCTCTCATAGCAAATGTGTACAGCGCGAGCTGAAAATGCATTTACAGCACTAAAAAACCAAACTTTTATAACAGCTAAACCAAACGTTTCCAATGTAAATTTCCACCTTTATATAGTGTAAAAAGACATCCTGAAGCCTGGGCAGTCATTAATTTGATTGTCCAATATTTCCCTTATGAGATAATGCCTCTCATAGCAAATGTGTACAGCGCGAGCTGAAAATGCATTTACAGCACTAAAAAACCAAACTTTTATAACAGCTAAACCAAACGTTTCCAATGTAAATTTCCACCTTTATATAGTGTAGAAAGGCATCCTGAAGCCTGGAAAGTCATTAATTTGATTGTCCAGTATTTCCTTCATGAGATATTGCAACACTTAGAAAAAGTGTACAGCGCCAGCAGACAATGCATTTTCAGCACTAAAAATACGAAACTTCATTAACAGCTAAACTAAACGTTTCCAATGTAAATTTCCACCTTTATATAGTGTAAAAAGACATCCTGAAGCCTGGGCAGTCATTAATTTGATTGTCCAATATTTCCCTTATGAGATAATGCCTCTCATAGCAAATGTGTACAGCGCGAGCTGAAAATGCATTTACAGCACTAAAAACCCAAACTTTTATAACAGCTAAACCAAACGTTTCCAATGTAAATTTCCACCTTTATATAGTGTAGAAAGGCATCCTGAAGCCTGGAAAGTCATTAATTTGATTGTCCAGTATTTCCTTCATGAGATATTGCAACACTTAGAAAAGGTGTACAGCGCCAGCAGACAATGAATTTTCAGCACTAAAAAAACGAAACTTCATTAACAGCTAAACCAAACGTTTCCAATGTAAATTTCCACATTTATAGAGTGTAAAAAGGCATCCTGAAGCCTGGGAAGTCATTAATTTGATTGTCCAGTATTTCCCTTATGAGATAATGCCTCACATAGCAAATGTGTACAGTGCGAGCTGAAAATGCATTTACAGCACTAAAAAACCAAACTTTTATAACAGCTAAACCAAACGTTTCCAATGTAAATTTCCACCTTTATATAGTGTAGAAAGGCATCCTGAAGCCTGGAAAGTCATTGATTTGATTGTCCAGTATTTCCTTCATGAGATATTGCAACACTTAGAAAAAGTGTACAGCGCCAGCAGACAATGAATTTTCAGCACTAAAAAAACGAAACTTCATTAACAGCTAAACTAAACGTTTCCAATGTAAATTTCCAACTTTATATAGAGTAAAAAGACATCCTGAAGCCTGGGCAGCCATTAATTTGATTGTCCAATATTTCCCTTATGAGATAATGCCTCTCATAGCAAATGTGTACAGCGCGAGCTGAAAATGCATTTTCAGCACTAAAAAAACCAAACTTTTATAACAGCTAAACCAAACGTTTCCAATGTAAATTTCCACCTTTATATAGTGTAAAAAGACATCCTGAAGCCTGGGCAGTCATTAATTTGATTGTCCAGTATTTCCCTTATGAGATAATGCCTCACATAGCAAATGTGTACAGCGCCAGCAGACAATGAATTTTCAGCACTAAAAAAACGAAACTTCATTAACAGCTAAACCAAACGTTTCCAATGTAAATTTCCACATTTATAGAGTGTAAAAAGGCATCCTGAAGCCTGGGAAGTCATTAATTTGATTGTCCAGTATTTCCCTTATGAGATAATGCCTCACATAGCAAATGTGTACAGTGCGAGCTGAAAATGCATTTACAGCACTAAAAAAACAAACTTTTATAACAGCTAAACCAAACGTTTCCAATGTAAATTTCCACCTTTATATAGTGTAGAAAGGCATCCTGAAGCCTGGAAAGTCATTGATTTGATTGTCCAGTATTTCCTTCATGAGATATTGCAACACTTAGAAAAAGTGTACAGCGCCAGCAGACAATGAATTTTCAGCACTAAAAAAACGAAACTTCATTAACAGCTAAACTAAACGTTTCCAATGTAAATTTCCAACTTTATATAGAGTAAAAAGACATCCTGAAGCCTGGGCAGCCATTAATTTGATTGTCCAATATTTCCCTTATGAGATAATGCCTCTCATAGCAAATGTGTACAGCGCGAGCTGAAAATGCATTTACAGCACTAAAAAACCAAACTTTTATAACAGCTAAACCAAACGTTTCCAATGTAAATTTCCACCTTTATATAGTGTAAAAAGACATCCTGAAGCCTGGGCAGTCATTAATTTGATTGTCCAATATTTCCCTTATGAGATAATGCCTCTCATAGCAAATGTGTACAGCGCGAGCTGAAAATGCATTTACAGCACTAAAAAACCAAACTTTTATAACAGCTAAACCAAACGTTTCCAATGTACATTTCCACCTTTATATAGTGTAGAAAGGCATCCTGAAGCCTGGAAAGTCATTAATTTGATTGTCCAGTATTTCCTTCATGAGATATTGCAACACTTAGAAAAAGTGTACAGCGCCAGCAGACAATGAATTTTCAGCACTAAAAAAACGAAACTTCATTAACAGCTAAACCAAACGTTTCCAATGTAAATTTCCACATTTATAGAGTGTAAAAAGGCATCCTGAAGCCTGGGCAGTCATTAATTTGATTGTCCAATATTTCCCTTTTGAGATAATGCCTCTCATAGCAAATGTGTACAGCGCGAGCTGAAAATGCATTTACAGCACTAAAAAACCAAACTTTTATAACAGCTAAACCAAACGTTTCCAATGTACATTTCCACCTTTATATAGTGTAGAAAGGCATCCTGAAGCCTGGAAAGTCATTAATTTGATTGTCCAGTATTTCCTTCATGAGATATTGCAACACTTAGAAAAAGTGTACAGCGCCAGCAGACAATGAATTTTCAGCACTAAAAAAACGAAACTTCATTAACAGCTAAACTAAACGTTTCCAATGTAAATTTCCACCCTTATATAGTGTAAAAAGACATCCTGAAGCCTGGGCAGTCATTAATTTGATTGTCCAATATTTCCCTTATGAGATAATGCCTCTCATAACAAATGTGTACAGCGCGAGCTGAAAATGCATTTACAGCACTAAAAAACCAAACTTTTATAACAGCTAAACCAAACGTTTCCAATGTACATTTCCACCTTTATATAGTGTAGAAAGGCATCCTGAAGCCTGGAAAGTCATTAATTTGATTGTCCAGTATTTCCTTCATGAGATATTGCAACACTTAGAAAAAGTGTACAGCGCCAGCAGACAATGAATTTTCAGCACTAAAAAAACGAAACTTCATTAACAGCTAAACCAAACGTTTCCAATGTAAATTTCCACATTTATAGAGTGTAAAAAGGCATCCTGAAGCCTGGGAAGTCATTAATTTGATTGTCCAGTATTTCCCTTATGAGATAATGCCTCACATAGCAAATGTGTACAGTGCGAGCTGAAAATGCATTTTCAGCACTAAAAAACCAAACTTTTATAACAGCTAAACCAAACGTTTCCAATGTAAATTTCCACCTTTATATAGTGTAAAAAGACATCCTGAAGCCTGGGCAGTCATTAATTTGATTGTCCAGTATTTCCCTTATGAGATAATGCCTCACATAGCAAATGTGTACAGTGCGAGCTGAAAATGCATTTTCAGCACTAAAAAAACCAAACTTTTATAACAGCTAAACCAAACGTTTCCAATGTAAATTTCCACCTTTATATAGTGTAAAAAGACATCCTGAAGCCTGGGCAGTCATTAATTTGATTGTCCAATATTTCCCTTCTGAGATAATGCCTCTCATAGCAAATGTGTACAGCGCGAGCTGAAAATGCATTTACAGCACTAAAAAACCAAACTTTTATAACAGCTAAACCAAACGTTTCCAATGTACATTTCCACCTTTATATAGTGTAGAAAGGCATCCTGAAGCCTGGAAAGTCATTAATTTGATTGTCCAGTATTTCCTTCATGAGATATTGCAACACTTACAAAAAGTGTACAGCGCCAGCAGACAATGAATTTTCAGCACTAAAAAAACGAAACTTCATTAACAGCTAAACTAAACGTTTCCAATGTAAATTTCCACCCTTATATAGTGTAAAAAGACATCCTGAAGCCTGGGCAGTCATTAATTTGATTGTCCAATATTTCCCTTATGAGATAATGCCTCTCATAGCAAATGTGTACAGCGCGAGCTGAAAATGCATTTACAGCACTAAAAAACCAAACTTTTATAACAGCTAAACCAAACGTTTCCAATGTAAATTTCCACCTTTATATAGTGTAGAAAGGCATCCTGAAGCCTGGAAAGTCATTAATTTGATTGTCCAGTATTTCCTTCATGAGATATTGCAACACTTAGAAAAAGTGTACAGCGCCAGCAGACAATGAATTTTTAGCACTAAAAAAACGAAACTTCATTAACGGCTAAACCAAACGTTTCCAATGTAAATTTCCACATTTATAGAGTGTAAAAAGGCATCCTGAAGCCTGGGAAGTCATTAATTTGATTGTCCAGTATTTCCCTTATGAGATAATGCCTCACATAGCAAATGTGTACAGTGCGAGCTGAAAATGCATTTACAGTTCTAAAAAACCAAACTTTTATAACAGCTAAACCAAACGTTTCCAATGTAAATTTCCACCTTTATATAGTGTAGAAAGGCATCCTGAAGCCTGGAAAGTCATTAATTTGATTGTCCAGTATTTCCTTCATGAGATATTGCAACACTTAGAAAAAGTGTACAGCGCCAGCAGACAATGAATTTTCAGCACTAAAAAAACGAAACTTCATTAACAGCTAAACTAAACGTTTCCAATGTAAATTTCCACCTTTATATAGTGTAAAAAGACATCCTGAAGCCTGGGCAGCCATTAATTTGATTGTCCAATATTTCCCTTATGAGATAATGCCTCTCATAGCAAATGTGTACAGCGCGAGCTGAAAATGCATTTACAGCACTAAAAAACCAAACTTTTATAACAGCTAAACCAAACGTTTCCAATGTAAATTTCCACCTTTATATAGTGTAAAAAGACATCCTGAAGCCTGGGCAGTCATTAATTTGATTGTCCAATATTTCCCTTATGAGATAATGCCTCTCATAGCAAATGTGTACAGCGCGAGCTGAAAATGCATTTACAGCACTAAAAAACCAAACTTTTATAACAGCTAAACCAAACGTTTCCAATGTAAATTTCCACCTTTATATAGTGTAGAAAGGCATCCTGAAGCCTGGAAAGTCATTAATTTGATTGTCCAGTATTTCCTTCATGAGATATTGCAACACTTAGAAAAAGTGTACAGCGCCAGCAGACAATGAATTTTCAGCACTAAAAAAACGAAACTTCATTAACAGCTAAACCAAACGTTTCCAATGTAAATTTCCACATTTATAGAGTGTAAAAAGGCATCCTGAAGCCTGGGAAGTCATTAATTTGATTGTCCAGTATTTCCCTTATGAGATAATGCCTCACATAGCAAATGTGTACAGTGCGAGCTGAAAATGCATTTTCAGCACTAAAAAACCAAACTTTTATAACAGCTAAACCAAACGTTTCCAATGTAAATTTCCACCTTTATATAGTGTAAAAAGACATCCTGAAGCCTGGGCAGTCATTAATTAGATTGTCCAGTATTTCCCTTATGAGATAATGCCTCACATAGCAAATGTGTACAGCGCGAGCTGAAAATGCATTTTACAGCACTAAAAAAACCAAACTTTTATAACAGCGAAACCAAACGTTTCCAATGTAAATTTCCACCTTTATATAGTGTAAAAAGACATCCTGAAGCCTGGGCAGTCATTAATTTGATTGTCCAATATTTCCCTTATGAGATAATGCCTCTCATAGCAAATGTGTACAGCGCGAGCTGAAAATGCATTTACAGCACTAAAAAACCAAACTTTTATAACAGCTAAACCAAACGTTTCCGATGTAAATTCCACCTTTATATAGTGTAGAAAGGCATACTGAAGCCTGGAAAGTCATTAATTTGATTGTCCAGTATTTCCTTCATGAGATATTGCAACACTTAGAAAAAGTGTTCAGCGCCAGCAGACAATGAATTTTCAGCACTAAAAAAACGAAACTTCATTAACAGCTAAACTAAACGTTTCCAATGTATATTTCCACCTTTATATAGTGTAAAAAGACATCCTGAAGCCTGGGCAGTCATTAATTTGATTGTCCAATATTTCCCTTATGAGATAATGCCTCTCATAGCAAATGTGTACAGCGCGAGCTGAAAATGCATTTACAGCACTAAAAAACCAAACTTTTATAACAGCTAAACCAAACGTTTCAAATGTAAATTTCCACCTTTATATAGTGTAGAAAGGCATCCTGAAGCCTGGAAAGTCATTAATTTGATTGTCCAGTATTTCCTTCATGAGATATTGCAACACTTAGAAAAAGTGTACAGCGCCAGCAGACAATGAATTTTCAGCACTAAAAAAACGAAACTTCATTAACAGCTAAACCAAACGTTTCCAATGTAAATTTCCACATTTATAGAGTGTAAAAAGGCATCCTGAAGCCTGGGAAGTCATTAATTTGATTGTCCAGTATTTCCCTTATGAGATAATGCCTCACATAGCAAATGTGTACAGTGCGAGCTGAAAATGCATTTTCAGCACTAAAAAACCAAACTTTTATAACAGCTAAACCAAACGTTTCCAATGTACATTTCCACCTTTATATAGTGTAAAAAGACATCCTGAAGCCTGGGCAGTCATTAATTTGATTGTCCAGTATTTCCCTTTTGAGATAATGCCTCACATAGCAAATGTGGACAGTGCGAGCTGAAAATGCATTTTCAGCACTAAAAAAACCAAACTTTTATAACAGCTAAACCAAACGTTTCCAATGTAAATTTCCACCTTTATATAGTGTAAAAAGACATCCTGAAGCCTGGGCAGTCATTAATTTGATTGTCCAATATTTCCCTTATGAGATAATGCCTCTCATAGCAAATGTGTACAGCGCGAGCTGAAAATGCATTTACAGCAATAAAAAACCAAACTTTTATAACAGCTAAACCAAACGTTTCCAATGTAAATTTCCACCTTTATATAGTGTAGAAAGGCATCCTGAAGCCTGGAAAGTCATTAATTTGATTGTCCAGTATTTCCTTCATGAGATATTGCAACACTTAGAAAAAGTGTACAGCGCCAGCAGACAATGAATTTTCAGCACTAAAAAAAACGAAACTTCATTAACAGCTAAACTAAACGTTTCCAATGTAAATTTCCACCTTTATATAGTGTAAAAATACATCCTGAAGCCTGCGCAGTCATTAATTTGATTGTCCAATATTTCCCTTATGAGATAATGCCTCTCATAGC
Source organism: Idiotropiscis lumnitzeri (assembly GCF_059441095.1). Classification (NCBI taxonomy): domain Eukaryota; kingdom Metazoa; phylum Chordata; class Actinopteri; order Syngnathiformes; family Syngnathidae; genus Idiotropiscis; species Idiotropiscis lumnitzeri. Next base: position 310,106 of record NW_028283703.1, read on the forward strand.
AAATGTGTACAGCGCGAGCTGAAAATGCATTTACAGCACTAAAAAACCAAACTTTTATAACAGCTAAACCAAACGTTTCCAATGTAAATTTCCACCTTTATATAGTGTAGAAAGGCATCCTGAAGCCTGGAAAGTCATTAATTTGATTGTCCAGTATTTCCTTCATGAGATATTGCAACACTTAGAAAAAGTGTACAGCGCCAGCAGACAATGAATTTTCAGCACTAAAAAAACGAAACTTCATTAACAGCTAAACCAAACGTTTCCAATGTAAAATTCCACATTTATAGAGTGTAAAAAGGCATCCTGAAGCCTGGGCAGTCATTAATTTGATTGTCCAATATTTCCCTTATGAGATAATGCCTCTCATAGCAAATGTGTACAGCGCGAGCTGAAAATGCATTTACAGCACTAAAAAACCAAACTTTTATAACAGCTAAACCAAACGTTTCCAATGTAAATTTCCACCTTTATATAGTGTAGAAAGGCATCCTGAAGCCTGGAAAGTCATTAATTTGATTGTCCAGTATTTCCTTCATGAGATATTGCAACACTTAGAAAAAGTGTACAGCGCCAGCAGACAATGAATTTTCAGCACTAAAAAAACGAAACTTCATTAACAGCTAAACCAAACGTTTCCAATGTAAATTTCCACATTTATAGAGTGTAAAAAGGCATCCTGAAGCCTGGGAAGTCATTAATTTGATTGTCCAGTATTTCCCTTATGAGATAATGCCTCACATAGCAAATGTGTACAGTGCGAGCTGAAAATGCATTTTCAGCACTAAAAAACCAAACTTTTATAACAGCTAAACCAAACGTTTCCAATGTAAATTTCCACCTTTATATAGTGTAAAAAGACATCCTGAAGCCTGGGCAGTCATTAATTAGATTGTCCAGTATTTCCCTTATGAGATAATGCCTCACATAGCAAATGTGTACAGCGCGAGCTGAAAATGCATTTTACAGCACTAAAAAACCAAACTTTTATAACAGCTAAACCAAACGTTTCCAATGTAAATTTCCACCTTTATATAGTGTAGAAAGGCATCCTGAAGCCTGGAAAGTCATTAATTTGATTGTCCAGTATTTCCTTCATGAGATATTGCAACACTTAGAAAAAGTGTACAGCGCCAGCAGACAATGAATTTTCAGCACTAAAAAAAACGAAACTTCATTAACAGCTAAACTAAACGTTTCCAATGTAAATTTCCACCTTTATATAGTGTAAAAATACATCCTGAAGCCTGCGCAGTCATTAATTTGATTGTCCAATATTTCCCTTATGAGATAATGCCTCTCATAGCAAATGTGTACAGCGCGAGCTGAAAATGCATTTACAGCACTAAAAAACCAAACTTTTATAACAGCTAAACCAAACGTTTCCAATGTAAATTTCCACCTTTATATAGTGTAGAAAGGCATCCTGAAGCCTGGAAAGTCATTAATTTGATTGTCCAGTATTTCCTTCATGAGATATTGCAACACTTAGAAAAAGTGTACAGCGCCAGCAGACAATGAATTTTCAGCACTAAAAAAACGAAACTTCATTAACAGCTAAACCAAACGTTTCCAATGTAAAATTCCACATTTATAGAGTGTAAAAAGGCATCCTGAAGCCTGGGCAGTCATTAATTTGATTGTCCAATATTTCCCTTATGAGATAATGCCTCTCATAGCAAATGTGTACAGCGCGAGCTGAAAATGCATTTACAGCACTAAAAAACCAAACTTTTATAACAGCTAAACCAAACGTTTCCAATGTAAATTTCCACCTTTATATAGTGTAGAAAGGCATCCTGAAGCCTGGAAAGTCATTAATTTGATTGTCCAGTATTTCCTTCATGAGATATTGCAACACTTAGAAAAAGTGTACAGCGCCAGCAGACAATGAATTTTCAGCACTAAAAAAACGAAACTTCATTAACAGCTAAACCAAACGTTTCCAATGTAAATTTCCACATTTATAGAGTGTAAAAAGGCATCCTGAAGCCTGGGAAGTCATTAATTTGATTGTCCAGTATTTCCCTTATGAGATAATGCCTCACATAGCAAATGTGTACAGTGCGAGCTGAAAATGCATTTTCAGCACTAAAAAACCAAACTTTTATAACAGCTAAACCAAACGTTTCCAATGTAAATTTCCACCTTTATATAGTGTAAAAAGACATCCTGAAGCCTGGGCAGTCATTAATTAGATTGTCCAGTATTTCCCTTATGAGATAATGCCTCACATAGCAAATGTGTACAGCGCGAGCTGAAAATGCATTTTACAGCACTAAAAAACCAAACTTTTATAACAGCTAAACCAAACGTTTCCAATGTAAATTTCCACCTTTATATAGTGTAGAAAGGCATCCTGAAGCCTGGAAAGTCATTAATTTGATTGTCCAGTATTTCCTTCATGAGATATTGCAACACTTAGAAAAAGTGTACAGCGCCAGCAGACAATGAATTTTCAGCACTAAAAAAAACGAAACTTCATTAACAGCTAAACTAAACGTTTCCAATGTAAATTTCCACCTTTATATAGTGTAAAAATACATCCTGAAGCCTGCGCAGTCATTAATTTGATTGTCCAATATTTCCCTTATGAGATAATGCCTCTCATAGCAAATGTGTACAGCGCGAGCTGAAAATGCATTTACAGCACTAAAAAACCAAACTTTTATAACAGCTAAACCAAACGTTTCCAATGTAAATTTCCACCTTTATATAGTGTAGAAAGGCATCCTGAAGCCTGGAAAGTCATTAATTTGATTGTCCAGTATTTCCTTCATGAGATATTGCAACACTTAGAAAAAGTGTACAGCGCCAGCAGACAATGAATTTTCAGCACTAAAAAAACGAAACTTCATTAACAGCTAAACCAAACGTTTCCAATGTAAAATTCCACATTTATAGAGTGTAAAAAGGCATCCTGAAGCCTGGGCAGTCATTAATTTGATTGTCCAATATTTCCCTTATGAGATAATGCCTCTCATAGCAAATGTGTACAGCGCGAGCTGAAAATGCATTTACAGCACTAAAAAACCAAACTTTTATAACAGCTAAACCAAACGTTTCCAATGTAAATTTCCACCTTTATATAGTGTAGAAAGGCATCCTGAAGCCTGGAAAGTCATTAATTTGATTGTCCAGTATTTCCTTCATGAGATATTGCAACACTTAGAAAAAGTGTACAGCGCCAGCAGACAATGAATTTTCAGCACTAAAAAAACGAAACTTCATTAACAGCTAAACCAAACGTTTCCAATGTAAATTTCCACATTTATAGAGTGTAAAAAGGCATCCTGAAGCCTGGGAAGTCATTAATTTGATTGTCCAATATTTCCCTTATGAGATAATGCCTCTCATAGCAAATGTGTACAGCGCGAGCTGAAAATGCATTTACAGCACTAAAAAAACAAACTTTTATAACAGCTAAACCAAACGTTTCCAATGTAAATTTCCACCTTTATATAGTGTAGAAAGGCATCCTGAAGCCTGGAAAGTCATTAATTTGATTGTCCAGTATTTCCTTCATGAGATATTGCAACACTTAGAAAAAGTGTACAGCGCCAGCAGACAATGAATTTTCAGCACTAAAAAAACGAAACTTCATTAACAGCTAAACCAAACGTTTCCAATGTAAATTTCCACATTTATAGAGTGTAAAAAGGCATCCTGAAGCCTGGGAAGTCATTAATTTGATTGTCCAGTATTTCCCTTATGAGATAATGCCTCACATAGCAAATGTGTACAGTGCGAGCTGAAAATGCATTTTCAGCACTAAAAAACCAAACTTTTATAACAGCTAAACCAAACGTTTCCAATGTAAATTTCCACCTTTATATAGTGTAAAAAGACATCCTGAAGCCTGGGCAGTCATTAATTAGATTGTCCAGTATTTCCCTTATGAGATAATGCCTCACATAGCAAATGTGTACAGCGCGAGCTGAAAATGCATTTTACAGCACTAAAAAACCAAACTTTTATAACAGCTAAACCAAACGTTTCCAATGTAAATTTCCACCTTTATATAGTGTAAAAAGACATCCTGAAGCCTGGGCAGTCATTAATTTGATTGTCCAATATTTCCCTTATGAGATAATGCCTCTCATAGCAAATGTGTACAGCGCGAGCTGAAAATGCATTTACAGCACTAAAAAACCAAACTTTTATAACAGCTAAACCAAACGTTTCCGATGTAAATTTCCACCTTTATATAGTGTAGAAAGGCATACTGAAGCCTGGAAAGTCATTAATTTGATTGTCCAGTATTTCCTTCATGAGATATTGCAACACTTAGAAAAAGTGTACAGCGCCAGCAGACAATGAATTTTCAGCACTAAAAAAACGAAACTTCATTAACAGCTAAACTAAACGTTTCCAATGTAAATTTCCACCCTTATATAGTGTAAAAAGACATCCTGAAGCCTGGGCAGTCATTAATTTGATTGTCCAATATTTCCCTTATGAGATAATGCCTCTCATAGCAAATGTGTACAGCGCGAGCTGAAAATGCATTTACAGCACTAAAAAACCAAACTTTTATAACAGCTAAACCAAACGTTTCCAATGTAAATTTCCACCTTTATATAGTGTAGAAAGGCATCCTGAAGCCTGGAAAGTCATTAATTTGATTGTCCAGTATTTCCTTCATGAGATATTGCAACACTTAGAAAAAGTGTACAGCGCCAGCAGACAATGAATTTTCAGCACTAAAAAAACGAAACTTCATTAACAGCTAAACTAAACGTTTCCAATGTAAATTTCCACCTTTATATAGTGTAAAAAGACATCCTGAAGCCTGGGCAGCCATTAATTTGATTGTCCAATATTTCCCTTATGAGATAATGCCTCTCATAGCAAATGTGTACAGCGCGAGCTGAAAATGCATTTACAGCACTAAAAAACCAAACTTTTATAACAGCTAAACCAAACGTTTCCAATGTAAATTTCCACCTTTATATAGTGTAGAAAGGCATCCTGAAGCCTGGAAAGTCATTAATTTGATTGTCCAGTATTTCCTTCATGAGATATTGCAACACTTAGAAAAAGTGTACAGCGCCAGCAGACAATGAATTTTCAGCACTAAAAAAACGAAACTTCATTAACAGCTAAACCAAACGTTTCCAATGTAAATTTCCACATTTATAGAGTGTAAAAAGGCATCCTGAAGCCTGGGAAGTCATTAATTTGATTGTCCAGTATTTCCCTTATGAGATAATGCCTCACATAGCAAATGTGTACAGTGCGAGCTGAAAATGCATTTACAGTTCTAAAAAACCAAACTTTTATAACAGCTAAACCAAACGTTTCCAATGTAAATTTCCACCTTTATATAGTGTAGAAAGGCATCCTGAAGCCTGGAAAGTCATTAATTTGATTGTCCAGTATTTCCTTCATGAGATATTGCAACACTTAGAAAAAGTGTACAGCGCCAGCAGACAATGAATTTTCAGCACTAAAAAAACGAAACTTCATTAACAGCTAAACCAAACGTTTCCAATGTAAATTTCCACATTTATAGAGTGTAAAAAGGCATCCTGAAGCCTGGGAAGTCATTAATTTGATTGTCCAGTATTTCCCTTATGAGATAATGCCTCACATAGCAAATGTGTACAGTGCGAGCTGAAAATGCATTTTCAGCACTAAAAAACCAAACTTTTATAACAGCTAAACCAAACGTTTCCAAAGTAAATTTCCACCTTTATATAGTGTAAAAAGACATCCTGAAGCCTGGGCAGTCATTAATTTGATTGTCCAGTATTTCCCTTATGAGATAATGCCTCACATAGCAAATGTGTACAGCGCGAGCTGAAAATGCATTTACAGCACTAAAAAACCAAACTTTTATAACAGCTAAACTAAACGTTTCCAATGTAAATTTCCACCTTTATATAGTGTAAAAAGACATCCTGAAGCCTGGGCAGTCATTAATTTGATTGTCCAATATTTCCCTTATGAGATAATGCCTCTCATAGCAAATGTGTACAGCGCGAGCTGAAAATGCATTTACAGCACTAAAAAACCAAACTTTTATAACAGCTAAACCAAACGTTTCCAATGTAAATTTCCACCTTTATATAGTGTAGAAAGGCATCCTGAAGCCTGGAAAGTCATTAATTTGATTGTCCAGTATTTCCTTCATGAGATATTGCAACACTTAGAAAAAGTGTACAGCGCCAGCAGACAATGAATTTTCAGCACTAAAAAAACGAAACTTCATTAACAGCTAAACCAAACGTTTCCAATGTAAATTTCCACATTTATAGAGTGTAAAAAGGCATCCTGAAGCCTGGGAAGTCATTAATTTGATTGTCCAGTATTTCCCTTATGAGATAATGCCTCACATAGCAAATGTGTACAGTGCGAGCTGAAAATGCATTTTCAGCACTAAAAAACCAAACTTTTATAACAGCTAAACCAAACGTTTCCAATGTAAATTTCCACCTTTATATAGTGTAAAAAGACATCCTGAAGCCTGGGCAGTCATTAATTAGATTGTCCAGTATTTCCCTTATGAGATAATGCCTCACATAGCAAATGTGTACAGCGCGAGCTGAAAATGCATTTTACAGCACTAAAAAACCAAACTTTTATAACAGCTAAACCAAACGTTTCCAATGTAAATTTCCACCTTTATATAGTGTAAAAAGACATCCTGAAGCCTGGGCAGTCATTAATTTGATTGTCCAATATTTCCCTTATGAGATAATGCCTCTCATAGCAAATGTGTACAGCGCGAGCTGAAAATGCATTTACAGCACTAAAAAACCAAACTTTTATAACAGCTAAACCAAACGTTTCCGATGTAAATTTCCACCTTTATATAGTGTAGAAAGGCATACTGAAGCCTGGAAAGTCATTAATTTGATTGTCCAGTATTTCCTTCATGAGATATTGCAACACTTAGAAAAAGTGTACAGCGCCAGCAGACAATGAATTTTCAGCACTAAAAAAACGAAACTTCATTAACAGCTAAACTAAACGTTTCCAATGTAAATTTCCACCCTTATATAGTGTAAAAAGACATCCTGAAGCCTGGGCAGTCATTAATTTGATTGTCCAATATTTCCCTTATGAGATAATGCCTCTCATAGCAAATGTGTACAGCGCGAGCTGAAAATGCATTTACAGCACTAAAAAACCAAACTTTTATAACAGCTAAACCAAACGTTTCCAATGTAAATTTCCACCTTTATATAGTGTAGAAAGGCATCCTGAAGCCTGGAAAGTCATTAATTTGATTGTCCAGTATTTCCTTCATGAGATATTGCAACACTTAGAAAAAGTGTACAGCGCCAGCAGACAATGAATTTTCAGCACTAAAAAAACGAAACTTCATTAACAGCTAAACTAAACGTTTCCAATGTATATTTCCACCTTTATATAGTGTAAAAAGACATCCTGAAGCCTGGGCAGTCATTAATTTGATTGTCCAATATTTCCCTTATGAGATAATGCCTCTCATAGCAAATGTGTACAGCGCGAGCTGAAAATGCATTTACAGCACTAAAAAACCAAACTTTTATAACAGCTAAACCAAACGTTTCAAATGTAAATTTCCACCTTTATATAGTGTAGAAAGGCATCCTGAAGCCTGGAAAGTCATTAATTTGATTGTCCAGTATTTCCTTCATGAGATATTGCAACACTTAGAAAAAGTGTACAGCGCCAGCAGACAATGAATTTTCAGCACTAAAAAAACGAAACTTCATTAACAGCTAAACCAAACGTTTCCAATGTAAATTTCCACATTTATAGAGTGTAAAAAGGCATCCTGAAGCCTGGGAAGTCATTAATTTGATTGTCCAGTATTTCCCTTATGAGATAATGCCTCACATAGCAAATGTGTACAGTGCGAGCTGAAAATGCATTTTCAGCACTAAAAAACCAAACTTTTATAACAGCTAAACCAAACGTTTCCAATGTACATTTCCACCTTTATATAGTGTAAAAAGACATCCTGAAGCCTGGGCAGTCATTAATTTGATTGTCCAATATTTCCCTTATGAGATAATGCCTCTCATAGCAAATGTGTACAGCGCGAGCTGAAAATGCATTTACAGCACTAAAAAACCAAACTTTTATAACAGCTAAACCAAACGTTTCCAATGTAAATTTCCACCTTTATATAGTGTAGAAAGGCATCCTGAAGCCTGGAAAGTCATTAATTTGATTGTCCAGTATTTCCTTCATGAGATATTGCAACACTTAGAAAAAGTGTACAGCGCCAGCAGACAATGAATTTTCAGCACTAAAAAAACGAAACTTCATTAACAGCTAAACCAAACGTTTCCAATGTAAATTTCCACATTTATAGAGTGTAAAAAGGCATCCTGAAGCCTGGGAAGTCATTAATTTGATTGTCCAGTATTTCCCTTATGAGATAATGCCTCACATAGCAAATGTGTACAGTGCGAGCTGAAAATGCATTTTCAGCACTAAAAAACCAAACTTTTATAACAGCTAAACCAAACGTTTCCAATGTAAATTTCCACCTTTATATAGTGTAAAAAGACATCCTGAAGCCTGGGCAGTCATTAATTAGATTGTCCAGTATTTCCCTTATGAGATAATGCCTCACATAGCAAATGTGTACAGCGCGAGCTGAAAATGCATTTTACAGCACTAAAAAAACCAAACTTTTATAACAGCGAAACCAAACGTTTCCAATGTAAATTTCCACCTTTATATAGTGTAAAAAGACATCCTGAAGCCTGGGCAGTCATTAATTTGATTGTCCAATATTTCCCTTATGAGATAATGCCTCTCATAGCAAATGTGTACAGCGCGAGCTGAAAATGCATTTACAGCACTAAAAAACCAAACTTTTATAACAGCTAAACCAAACGTTTCCGATGTAAATTCCACCTTTATATAGTGTAGAAAGGCATACTGAAGCCTGGAAAGTCATTAATTTGATTGTCCAGTATTTCCTTCATGAGATATTGCAACACTTAGAAAAAGTGTTCAGCGCCAGCAGACAATGAATTTTCAGCACTAAAAAAACGAAACTTCATTAACAGCTAAACTAAACGTTTCCAATGTATATTTCCACCTTTATATAGTGTAAAAAGACATCCTGAAGCCTGGGCAGTCATTAATTTGATTGTCCAATATTTCCCTTATGAGATAATGCCTCTCATAGCAAATGTGTACAGCGCGAGCTGAAAATGCATTTACAGCACTAAAAAACCAAACTTTTATAACAGCTAAACCAAACGTTTCAAATGTAAATTTCCACCTTTATATAGTGTAGAAAGGCATCCTGAAGCCTGGAAAGTCATTAATTTGATTGTCCAGTATTTCCTTCATGAGATATTGCAACACTTAGAAAAAGTGTACAGCGCCAGCAGACAATGAATTTTCAGCACTAAAAAAACGAAACTTCATTAACAGCTAAACCAAACGTTTCCAATGTAAATTTCCACATTTATAGAGTGTAAAAAGGCATCCTGAAGCCTGGGAAGTCATTAATTTGATTGTCCAGTATTTCCCTTATGAGATAATGCCTCACATAGCAAATGTGTACAGTGCGAGCTGAAAATGCATTTTCAGCACTAAAAAACCAAACTTTTATAACAGCTAAACCAAACGTTTCCAATGTACATTTCCACCTTTATATAGTGTAAAAAGACATCCTGAAGCCTGGGCAGTCATTAATTTGATTGTCCAGTATTTCCCTTTTGAGATAATGCCTCACATAGCAAATGTGGACAGTGCGAGCTGAAAATGCATTTTCAGCACTAAAAAAACCAAACTTTTATAACAGCTAAACCAAACGTTTCCAATGTAAATTTCCACCTTTATATAGTGTAAAAAGACATCCTGAAGCCTGGGCAGTCATTAATTTGATTGTCCAATATTTCCCTTATGAGATAATGCCTCTCATAGCAAATGTGTACAGCGCGAGCTGAAAATGCATTTACAGCAATAAAAAACCAAACTTTTATAACAGCTAAACCAAACGTTTCCAATGTAAATTTCCACCTTTATATAGTGTAGAAAGGCATCCTGAAGCCTGGAAAGTCATTAATTTGATTGTCCAGTATTTCCTTCATGAGATATTGCAACACTTAGAAAAAGTGTACAGCGCCAGCAGACAATGAATTTTCAGCACTAAAAAAAACGAAACTTCATTAACAGCTAAACTAAACGTTTCCAATGTAAATTTCCACCTTTATATAGTGTAAAAATACATCCTGAAGCCTGCGCAGTCATTAATTTGATTGTCCAATATTTCCCTTATGAGATAATGCCTCTCATAGCAAATGTGTACAGCGCGAGCTGAAAATGCATTTACAGCACTAAAAAACCAAACTTTTATAACAGCTAAACCAAACGTTTCCAATGTAAATTTCCACCTTTATATAGTGTAGAAAGGCATCCTGAAGCCTGGAAAGTCATTAATTTGATTGTCCAGTATTTCCTTCATGAGATATTGCAACACTTAGAAAAAGTGTACAGCGCCAGCAGACAATGAATTTTCAGCACTAAAAAAACGAAACTTCATTAACAGCTAAACCAAACGTTTCCAATGTAAAATTCCACATTTATAGAGTGTAAAAAGGCATCCTGAAGCCTGGGCAGTCATTAATTTGATTGTCCAATATTTCCCTTATGAGATAATGCCTCTCATAGCAAATGTGTACAGCGCGAGCTGAAAATGCATTTACAGCACTAAAAAACCAAACTTTTATAACAGCTAAACCAAACGTTTCCAATGTAAATTTCCACCTTTATATAGTGTAGAAAGGCATCCTGAAGCCTGGAAAGTCATTAATTTGATTGTCCAGTATTTCCTTCATGAGATATTGCAACACTTAGAAAAAGTGTACAGCGCCAGCAGACAATGAATTTTCAGCACTAAAAAAACGAAACTTCATTAACAGCTAAACCAAACGTTTCCAATGTAAATTTCCACATTTATAGAGTGTAAAAAGGCATCCTGAAGCCTGGGAAGTCATTAATTTGATTGTCCAGTATTTCCCTTATGAGATAATGCCTCACATAGCAAATGTGTACAGTGCGAGCTGAAAATGCATTTTCAGCACTAAAAAACCAAACTTTTATAACAGCTAAACCAAACGTTTCCAATGTAAATTTCCACCTTTATATAGTGTAAAAAGACATCCTGAAGCCTGGGCAGTCATTAATTAGATTGTCCAGTATTTCCCTTATGAGATAATGCCTCACATAGCAAATGTGTACAGCGCGAGCTGAAAATGCATTTTACAGCACTAAAAAACCAAACTTTTATAACAGCTAAACCAAACGTTTCCAATGTAAATTTCCACCTTTATATAGTGTAGAAAGGCATCCTGAAGCCTGGAAAGTCATTAATTTGATTGTCCAGTATTTCCTTCATGAGATATTGCAACACTTAGAAAAAGTGTACAGCGCCAGCAGACAATGAATTTTCAGCACTAAAAAAAACGAAACTTCATTAACAGCTAAACTAAACGTTTCCAATGTAAATTTCCACCTTTATATAGTGTAAAAATACATCCTGAAGCCTGCGCAGTCATTAATTTGATTGTCCAATATTTCCCTTATGAGATAATGCCTCTCATAGCAAATGTGTACAGCGCGAGCTGAAAATGCATTTACAGCACTAAAAAACCAAACTTTTATAACAGCTAAACCAAACGTTTCCAATGTAAATTTCCACCTTTATATAGTGTAGAAAGGCATCCTGAAGCCTGGAAAGTCATTAATTTGATTGTCCAGTATTTCCTTCATGAGATATTGCAACACTTAGAAAAAGTGTACAGCGCCAGCAGACAATGAATTTTCAGCACTAAAAAAACGAAACTTCATTAACAGCTAAACCAAACGTTTCCAATGTAAAATTCCACATTTATAGAGTGTAAAAAGGCATCCTGAAGCCTGGGCAGTCATTAATTTGATTGTCCAATATTTCCCTTATGAGATAATGCCTCTCATAGCAAATGTGTACAGCGCGAGCTGAAAATGCATTTACAGCACTAAAAAACCAAACTTTTATAACAGCTAAACCAAACGTTTCCAATGTAAATTTCCACCTTTATATAGTGTAGAAAGGCATCCTGAAGCCTGGAAAGTCATTAATTTGATTGTCCAGTATTTCCTTCATGAGATATTGCAACACTTAGAAAAAGTGTACAGCGCCAGCAGACAATGAATTTTCAGCACTAAAAAAACGAAACTTCATTAACAGCTAAACCAAACGTTTCCAATGTAAATTTCCACATTTATAGAGTGTAAAAAGGCATCCTGAAGCCTGGGAAGTCATTAATTTGATTGTCCAGTATTTCCCTTATGAGATAATGCCTCACATAGCAAATGTGTACAGTGCGAGCTGAAAATGCATTTTCAGCACTAAAAAACCAAACTTTTATAACAGCTAAACCAAACGTTTCCAATGTAAATTTCCACCTTTATATAGTGTAAAAAGACATCCTGAAGCCTGGGCAGTCATTAATTAGATTGTCCAGTATTTCCCTTATGAGATAATGCCTCACATAGCAAATGTGTACAGCGCGAGCTGAAAATGCATTTTACAGCACTAAAAAACCAAACTTTTATAACAGCTAAACCAAACGTTTCCAATGTAAATTTCCACCTTTATATAGTGTAAAAAGACATCCTGAAGCCTGGGCAGTCATTAATTTGATTGTCCAATATTTCCCTTATGAGATAATGCCTCTCATAGCAAATGTGTACAGCGCGAGCTGAAAATGCATTTACAGCACTAAAAAAACAAACTTTTATAACAGCTAAACCAAACGTTTCCAATGTAAATTTCCACCTTTATATAGTGTAGAAAGGCATCCTGAAGCCTGGAAAGTCATTAATTTGATTGTCCAGTATTTCCTTCATGAGATATTGCAACACTTAGAAAAAGTGTACAGCGCCAGCAGACAATGAATTTTCAGCACTAAAAAAACGAAACTTCATTAACAGCTAAACCAAACGTTTCCAATGTAAATTTCCACATTTATAGAGTGTAAAAAGGCATCCTGAAGCCTGGGAAGTCATTAATTTGATTGTCCAGTATTTCCCTTATGAGATAATGCCTCACATAGCAAATGTGTACAGTGCGAGCTGAAAATGCATTTTCAGCACTAAAAAACCAAACTTTTATAACAGCTAAACCAAACGTTTCCAATGTAAATTTCCACCTTTATATAGTGTAAAAAGACATCCTGAAGCCTGGGCAGTCATTAATTAGATTGTCCAGTATTTCCCTTATGAGATAATGCCTCACATAGCAAATGTGTACAGCGCGAGCTGAAAATGCATTTTACAGCACTAAAAAACCAAACTTTTATAACAGCTAAACCAAACGTTTCCAATGTAAATTTCCACCTTTATATAGTGTAAAAAGACATCCTGAAGCCTGGGCAGTCATTAATTTGATTGTCCAATATTTCCCTTATGAGATAATGCCTCTCATAGCAAATGTGTACAGCGCGAGCTGAAAATGCATTTACAGCACTAAAAAACCAAACTTTTATAACAGCTAAACCAAACGTTTCCGATGTAAATTTCCACCTTTATATAGTGTAGAAAGGCATACTGAAGCCTGGAAAGTCATTAATTTGATTGTCCAGTATTTCCTTCATGAGATATTGCAACACTTAGAAAAAGTGTACAGCGCCAGCAGACAATGAATTTTCAGCACTAAAAAAACGAAACTTCATTAACAGCTAAACTAAACGTTTCCAATGTAAATTTCCACCCTTATATAGTGTAAAAAGACATCCTGAAGCCTGGGCAGTCATTAATTTGATTGTCCAATATTTCCCTTATGAGATAATGCCTCTCATAGCAAATGTGTACAGCGCGAGCTGAAAATGCATTTACAGCACTAAAAAACCAAACTTTTATAACAGCTAAACCAAACGTTTCCAATGTAAATTTCCACCTTTATATAGTGTAGAAAGGCATCCTGAAGCCTGGAAAGTCATTAATTTGATTGTCCAGTATTTCCTTCATGAGATATTGCAACACTTAGAAAAAGTGTACAGCGCCAGCAGACAATGAATTTTCAGCACTAAAAAAACGAAACTTCATTAACAGCTAAACTAAACGTTTCCAATGTAAATTTCCACCTTTATATAGTGTAAAAAGACATCCTGAAGCCTGGGCAGCCATTAATTTGATTGTCCAATATTTCCCTTATGAGATAATGCCTCTCATAGCAAATGTGTACAGCGCGAGCTGAAAATGCATTTACAGCACTAAAAAACCAAACTTTTATAACAGCTAAACCAAACGTTTCCAATGTAAATTTCCACCTTTATATAGTGTAGAAAGGCATCCTGAAGCCTGGAAAGTCATTAATTTGATTGTCCAGTATTTCCTTCATGAGATATTGCAACACTTAGAAAAAGTGTACAGCGCCAGCAGACAATGAATTTTCAGCACTAAAAAAACGAAACTTCATTAACAGCTAAACCAAACGTTTCCAATGTAAATTTCCACATTTATAGAGTGTAAAAAGGCATCCTGAAGCCTGGGAAGTCATTAATTTGATTGTCCAGTATTTCCCTTATGAGATAATGCCTCACATAGCAAATGTGTACAGTGCGAGCTGAAAATGCATTTACAGTTCTAAAAAACCAAACTTTTATAACAGCTAAACCAAACGTTTCCAATGTAAATTTCCACCTTTATATAGTGTAGAAAGGCATCCTGAAGCCTGGAAAGTCATTAATTTGATTGTCCAGTATTTCCTTCATGAGATATTGCAACACTTAGAAAAAGTGTACAGCGCCAGCAGACAATGAATTTTCAGCACTAAAAAAACGAAACTTCATTAACAGCTAAACCAAACGTTTCCAATGTAAATTTCCACATTTATAGAGTGTAAAAAGGCATCCTGAAGCCTGGGAAGTCATTAATTTGATTGTCCAGTATTTCCCTTATGAGATAATGCCTCACATAGCAAATGTGTACAGTGCGAGCTGAAAATGCATTTTCAGCACTAAAAAACCAAACTTTTATAACAGCTAAACCAAACGTTTCCAAAGTAAATTTCCACCTTTATATAGTGTAAAAAGACATCCTGAAGCCTGGGCAGTCATTAATTTGATTGTCCAGTATTTCCCTTATGAGATAATGCCTCACATAGCAAATGTGTACAGCGCGAGCTGAAAATGCATTTACAGCACTAAAAAACCAAACTTTTATAACAGCTAAACTAAACGTTTCCAATGTAAATTTCCACCTTTATATAGTGTAAAAAGACATCCTGAAGCCTGGGCAGTCATTAATTTGATTGTCCAATATTTCCCTTATGAGATAATGCCTCTCATAGCAAATGTGTACAGCGCGAGCTGAAAATGCATTTACAGCACTAAAAAACCAAACTTTTATAACAGCTAAACCAAACGTTTCCAATGTAAATTTCCACCTTTATATAGTGTAGAAAGGCATCCTGAAGCCTGGAAAGTCATTAATTTGATTGTCCAGTATTTCCTTCATGAGATATTGCAACACTTAGAAAAAGTGTACAGCGCCAGCAGACAATGAATTTTCAGCACTAAAAAAACGAAACTTCATTAACAGCTAAACCAAACGTTTCCAATGTAAATTTCCACATTTATAGAGTGTAAAAAGGCATCCTGAAGCCTGGGAAGTCATTAATTTGATTGTCCAGTATTTCCCTTATGAGATAATGCCTCACATAGCAAATGTGTACAGTGCGAGCTGAAAATGCATTTTCAGCACTAAAAAACCAAACTTTTATAACAGCTAAACCAAACGTTTCCAATGTAAATTTCCACCTTTATATAGTGTAAAAAGACATCCTGAAGCCTGGGCAGTCATTAATTAGATTGTCCAGTATTTCCCTTATGAGATAATGCCTCACATAGCAAATGTGTACAGCGCGAGCTGAAAATGCATTTTACAGCACTAAAAAACCAAACTTTTATAACAGCTAAACCAAACGTTTCCAATGTAAATTTCCACCTTTATATAGTGTAAAAAGACATCCTGAAGCCTGGGCAGTCATTAATTTGATTGTCCAATATTTCCCTTATGAGATAATGCCTCTCATAGCAAATGTGTACAGCGCGAGCTGAAAATGCATTTACAGCACTAAAAAACCAAACTTTTATAACAGCTAAACCAAACGTTTCCAATGTAAATTTCCACCTTTATATAGTGTAGAAAGGCATCCTGAAGCCTGGAAAGTCATTAATTTGATTGTCCAGTATTTCCTTCATGAGATATTGCAACACTTAGAAAAAGTGTACAGCGCCAGCAGACAATGAATTTTCAGCACTAAAAAAACGAAACTTCATTAACAGCTAAACCAAACGTTTCCAATGTAAATTTCCACATTTATAGAGTGTAAAAAGGCATCCTGAAGCCTGGGAAGTCATTAATTTGATTGTCCAGTATTTCCCTTATGAGATAATGCCTCACATAGCAAATGTGTACAGTGCGAGCTGAAAATGCATTTTCAGCACTAAAAAACCAAACTTTTATAACAGCTAAACCAAACGTTTCCAATGTAAATTTCCACCTTTATATAGTGTAAAAAGACATCCTGAAGCCTGGGCAGTCATTAATTAGATTGTCCAGTATTTCCCTTATGAGATAATGCCTCACATAGCAAATGTGTACAGCGCGAGCTGAAAATGCATTTTACAGCACTAAAAAACCAAACTTTTATAACAGCTAAACCAAACGTTTCCAATGTAAATTTCCACCTTTATATAGTGTAAAAAGACATCCTGAAGCCTGGGCAGTCATTAATTTGATTGTCCAATATTTCCCTTATGAGATAATGCCTCTCATAGCAAATGTGTACAGCGCGAGCTGAAAATGCATTTACAGCACTAAAAAACCAAACTTTTATAACAGCTAAACCAAACGTTTCCGATGTAAATTTCCACCTTTATATAGTGTAGAAAGGCATACTGAAGCCTGGAAAGTCATTAATTTGATTGTCCAGTATTTCCTTCATGAGATATTGCAACACTTAGAAAAAGTGTACAGCGCCAGCAGACAATGAATTTTCAGCACTAAAAAAACGAAACTTCATTAACAGCTAAACTAAACGTTTCCAATGTAAATTTCCACCCTTATATAGTGTAAAAAGACATCCTGAAGCCTGGGCAGTCATTAATTTGATTGTCCAATATTTCCCTTATGAGATAATGCCTCTCATAGCAAATGTGTACAGCGCGAGCTGAAAATGCATTTACAGCACTAAAAAACCAAACTTTTATAACAGCTAAACCAAACGTTTCCAATGTAAATTTCCACCTTTATATAGTGTAGAAAGGCATCCTGAAGCCTGGAAAGTCATTAATTTGATTGTCCAGTATTTCCTTCATGAGATATTGCAACACTTAGAAAAAGTGTACAGCGCCAGCAGACAATGAATTTTCAGCACTAAAAAAACGAAACTTCATTAACAGCTAAACTAAACGTTTCCAATGTAAATTTCCACCTTTATATAGTGTAAAAAGACATCCTGAAGCCTGGGCAGCCATTAATTTGATTGTCCAATATTTCCCTTATGAGATAATGCCTCTCATAGCAAATGTGTACAGCGCGAGCTGAAAATGCATTTACAGCACTAAAAAACCAAACTTTTATAACAGCTAAACCAAACGTTTCCAATGTAAATTTCCACCTTTATATAGTGTAGAAAGGCATCCTGAAGCCTGGAAAGTCATTAATTTGATTGTCCAGTATTTCCTTCATGAGATATTGCAACACTTAGAAAAAGTGTACAGCGCCAGCAGACAATGAATTTTCAGCACTAAAAAAACGAAACTTCATTAACAGCTAAACTAAACGTTTCCAATGTATATTTCCACCTTTATATAGTGTAAAAAGACATCCTGAAGCCTGGGCAGTCATTAATTTGATTGTCCAATATTTCCCTTATGAGATAATGCCTCTCATAGCAAATGTGTACAGCGCGAGCTGAAAATGCATTTACAGCACTAAAAAACCAAACTTTTATAACAGCTAAACCAAACGTTTCAAATGTAAATTTCCACCTTTATATAGTGTAGAAAGGCATCCTGAAGCCTGGAAAGTCATTAATTTGATTGTCCAGTATTTCCTTCATGAGATATTGCAACACTTAGAAAAAGTGTACAGCGCCAGCAGACAATGAATTTTCAGCACTAAAAAAACGAAACTTCATTAACAGCTAAACCAAACGTTTCCAATGTAAATTTCCACATTTATAGAGTGTAAAAAGGCATCCTGAAGCCTGGGAAGTCATTAATTTGATTGTCCAGTATTTCCCTTATGAGATAATGCCTCACATAGCAAATGTGTACAGTGCGAGCTGAAAATGCATTTTCAGCACTAAAAAACCAAACTTTTATAACAGCTAAACCAAACGTTTCCAATGTACATTTCCACCTTTATATAGTGTAAAAAGACATCCTGAAGCCTGGGCAGTCATTAATTTGATTGTCCAGTATTTCCCTTTTGAGATAATGCCTCACATAGCAAATGTGGACAGTGCGAGCTGAAAATGCATTTTCAGCACTAAAAAAACCAAACTTTTATAACAGCTAAACCAAACGTTTCCAATGTAAATTTCCACCTTTATATAGTGTAAAAAGACATCCTGAAGCCTGGGCAGTCATTAATTTGATTGTCCAATATTTCCCTTATGAGATAATGCCTCTCATAGCAAATGTGTACAGCGCGAGCTGAAAATGCATTTACAGCAATAAAAAACCAAACTTTTATAACAGCTAAACCAAACGTTTCCAATGTAAATTTCCACCTTTATATAGTGTAGAAAGGCATCCTGAAGCCTGGAAAGTCATTAATTTGATTGTCCAGTATTTCCTTCATGAGATATTGCAACACTTAGAAAAAGTGTACAGCGCCAGCAGACAATGAATTTTCAGCACTAAAAAAAACGAAACTTCATTAACAGCTAAACTAAACGTTTCCAATGTAAATTTCCACCTTTATATAGTGTAAAAATACATCCTGAAGCCTGCGCAGTCATTAATTTGATTGTCCAATATTTCCCTTATGAGATAATGCCTCTCATAGCAAATGTGTACAGCGCGAGCTGAAAATGCATTTACAGCACTAAAAAACCAAACTTTTATAACAGCTAAACCAAACGTTTCCAATGTAAATTTCCACCTTTATATAGTGTAGAAAGGCATCCTGAAGCCTGGAAAGTCATTAATTTGATTGTCCAGTATTTCCTTCATGAGATATTGCAACACTTAGAAAAAGTGTACAGCGCCAGCAGACAATGAATTTTCAGCACTAAAAAAACGAAACTTACTTAACAGCTAAACCAAACGTTTCCAATGTAAAATTCCACATTTATAGAGTGTAAAAAGGCATCCTGAAGCCTGGGAAGTCATTAATTTTATTGTCCAGTATTTCCCTTATGAGATAATGCCTCACATAGCAAATGTGTACAGTGCGAGCTGAAAATGCATTTACAGTTCTAAAAAACCAAACTTTTATAACAGCTAAACCAAACGTTTCCAATGTAAATTTCCACCTTTATATAGTGTAGAAAGGCATCCTGAAGCCTGGAAAGTCATTAATTTGATTGTCCAGTATTTCCTTCATGAGATATTGCAACACTTAGAAAAAGTGTACAGCGCCAGCAGACAATGAATTTTCAGCACTAAAAAAACGAAACTTCATTAACAGCTAAACCAAACGTTTCCAATGTAAATTTCCACATTTATAGAGTGTAAAAAGGCATCCTGAAGCCTGGGAAGTCATTAATTTGATTGTCCAGTATTTCCCTTATGAGATAATGCCTCACATAGCAAATGTGTACAGTGCGAGCTGAAAATGCATTTTCAGCACTAAAAAACCAAACTTTTATAACAGCTAAACCAAACGTTTCCAAAGTAAATTTCCACCTTTATATAGTGTAAAAAGACATCCTGAAGCCTGGGCAGTCATTAATTTGATTGTCCAGTATTTCCCTTATGAGATAATGCCTCACATAGCAAATGTGTACAGCGCGAGCTGAAAATGCATTTACAGCACTAAAAAACCAAACTTTTATAACAGCTAAACCAAACGTTTCCAATGTAAATTTCCACCTTTATATAGTGTAAAAAGACATCCTGAAGCCTGGGCAGTCATTAATTTGATTGTCCAATATTTCCCTTATGAGATAATGCCTCTCATAGCAAATGTGTACAGCGCGAGCTGAAAATGCATTTACAGCACTAAAAAACCAAACTTTTATAACAGCTAAACCAAACGTTTCCAATGTACATTTCCACCTTTATATAGTGTAAAAAGACATCCTGAAGCCTGGGCAGTCATTAATTTGATTGTCCAGTATTTCCCTTATGAGATAATGCCTCACATAGCAAATGTGGACAGTGCGAGCAGACAATGAATTTTCAGCACTAAAAAAACGAAACTTCATTAACAGCTAAACTAAACCTTTCCAATGTAAATTTCCACCCTTATATAGTGTAAAAAGACATCCTGAAGCCTGGGCAGTCATTAATTTGATTGTCCAATATTTCCCTTATGAGATAATGCCTCTCATAGCAAATGTGTACAGCGCGAGCTGAAAATGCATTTACAGCAATAAAAAACCAAACTTTTATAACAGCTAAACCAAACGTTTCCAATGTAAATTTCCACCTTTATATAGTGTAGAAAGGCATCCTGAAGCCTGGAAAGTCATTAATTTGATTGTCCAGTATTTCCTTCATGAGATATTGCAACACTTAGAAAAAGTGTACAGCGCCAGCAGACAATGAATTTTCAGCACTAAAAAAAAGAAACTTCATTAACAGCTAAACTAAACGTTTCCAATGTATATTTCCACCTTTATATAGTGTAAAAAGACATCCTGAAGCCTGGGCAGTCATTAATTTGATTGTCCAATATTTCCCTTATGAGATAATGCCTCTCATAGCAAATGTGTACAGCGCGAGCTGAAAATGCATTTACAGCACTAAAAAACCAAACTTTTATAACAGCTAAACCAAACGTTTCAAATGTAAATTTCCACCTTTATATAGTGTAGAAAGGCATCCTGAAGCCTGGAAAGTCATTAATTTGATTGTCCAGTATTTCCTTCATGAGATATTGCAACACTTAGAAAAAGTGTACAGCGCCAGCAGACAATGAATTTTCAGCACTAAAAAAACGAAACTTCATTAACAGCTAAACCAAACGTTTCCAATGTAAATTTCCACATTTATAGAGTGTTAAAAGGCATCCTGAAGCCTGGGAAGTCATTAATTTGATTGTCCAGTATTTCCCTTATGAGATAATGCCTCACATAGCAAATGTGTACAGTGCGAGCTGAAAATGCATTTTCAGCACTAAAA
The DNA here is from genome assembly GCF_059441095.1 of Idiotropiscis lumnitzeri. NCBI lineage: Eukaryota > Metazoa > Chordata > Actinopteri > Syngnathiformes > Syngnathidae > Idiotropiscis > Idiotropiscis lumnitzeri. The sequence continues at coordinate 331,414 of NW_028283703.1, forward strand.
AAACAAACTTTTATAACAGCTAAACCAAACGTTTCCAATGTACATTTCCACCTTTATATAGTGTAAAAAGACATCCTGAAGCCTGGGCAGTCATTAATTTGATTGTCCAATATTTCCCTTATGAGATAATGCCTCTCATAGCAAATGTGTACAGCGCGAGCTGAAAATGCATTTACAGCACTAAAAAACCAAACTTTTATAACAGCTAAACCAAACGTTTCCAATGTACATTTCCACCTTTATATAGTGTAAAAAGGCATCCTGAAGCCTGGAAAGTCATTAATTTGATTGTCCAGTATTTCCTTCATGAGATATTGCAACACTTAGAAAAAGTGTACAGCGCCAGCAGACAATGAATTTTCAGCACTAAAAAAACGAAACTTCATTAACAGCTAAACTAAACGTTTCCAATGTAAATTTCCACCCTTATATAGTGTAAAAAGACATCCTGAAGCCTGGGCAGTCATTAATTTGATTGTCCAATATTTCCCTTATGAGATAATGCCTCTCATAGCAAATGTGTACAGCGCGAGCTGAAAATGCATTTACAGCACTAAAAAACCAAACTTTTATAACAGCTAAACCAAACGTTTCCAATGTAAATTTCCACCTTTATATAGTGTAGAAAGGCATCCTGAAGCCTGGAAAGTCATTAATTTGATTGTCCAGTATTTCCTTCATGAGATATTGCAACACTTAGAAAAAGTGTACAGCGCCAGCAGACAATGAATTTTCAGCACTAAAAAAACGAAACTTCATTAACAGCTAAACTAAACGTTTCCAATGTATATTTCCACCTTTATATAGTGTAAAAAGACATCCTGAAGCCTGGGCAGTCATTAATTTGATTGTCCAATATTTCCCTTATGAGATAATGCCTCTCATAGCAAATGTGTACAGCGCGAGCTGAAAATGCATTTACAGCAATAAAAAACCAAACTTTTATAACAGCTAAACCAAACGTTTCCAATGTAAATTTCCACCTTTATATAGTGTAGAAAGGCATCCTGAAGCCTGGAAAGTCATTAATTTGATTGTCCAGTATTTCCTTCATGAGATATTGCAACACTTAGAAAAAGTGTACAGCGCCAGCAGACAATGAATTTTCAGCACTAAAAAAAAGAAACTTCATTAACAGCTAAACTAAACGTTTCCAATGTATATTTCCACCTTTATATAGTGTAAAAAGACATCCTGAAGCCTGGGCAGTCATTAATTTGATTGTCCAATATTTCCCTTATGAGATAATGCCTCTCATAGCAAATGTGTACAGCGCGAGCTGAAAATGCATTTACAGCACTAAAAAACCAAACTTTTATAACAGCTAAACCAAACGTTTCAAATGTAAATTTCCACCTTTATATAGTGTAGAAAGGCATCCTGAAGCCTGGAAAGTCATTAATTTGATTGTCCAGTATTTCCTTCATGAGATATTGCAACACTTAGAAAAAGTGTACAGCGCCAGCAGACAATGAATTTTCAGCACTAAAAAAACGAAACTTCATTAACAGCTAAACCAAACGTTTCCAATGTAAATTTCCACATTTATAGAGTGTTAAAAGGCATCCTGAAGCCTGGGAAGTCATTAATTTGATTGTCCAGTATTTCCCTTATGAGATAATGCCTCACATAGCAAATGTGTACAGTGCGAGCTGAAAATGCATTTTCAGCACTAAAAAAACAAACTTTTATAACAGCTAAACCAAACGTTTCCAATGTACATTTCCACCTTTATATAGTGTAAAAAGACATCCTGAAGCCTGGGCAGTCATTAATTTGATTGTCCAATATTTCCCTTATGAGATAATGCCTCTCATAGCAAATGTGTACAGCGCGAGCTGAAAATGCATTTACAGCACTAAAAAACCAAACTTTTATAACAGCTAAACCAAACGTTTCCAATGTACATTTCCACCTTTATATAGTGTAAAAAGGCATCCTGAAGCCTGGAAAGTCATTAATTTGATTGTCCAGTATTTCCTTCATGAGATATTGCAACACTTAGAAAAAGTGTACAGCGCCAGCAGACAATGAATTTTCAGCACTAAAAAAACGAAACTTCATTAACAGCTAAACTAAACGTTTCCAATGTAAATTTCCACCCTTATATAGTGTAAAAAGACATCCTGAAGCCTGGGCAGTCATTAATTTGATTTTCCAATATTTCCCTTATGAGATAATGCCTCTCATAGCAAATGTGTACAGCGCGAGCTGAAAATGCATTTACAGCACTAAAAAACCAAACTTTTATAACAGCTAAACCAAACGTTTCCAATGTAAATTTCCACCTTTATATAGTGTAGAAAGGCATCCTGAAGCCTGGAAAGTCATTAATTTGATTGTCCAGTATTTCCTTCATGAGATATTGCAACACTTAGAAAAAGTGTACAGCGCCAGCAGACAATGAATTTTCAGCACTAAAAAAACGAAACTTCATTAACAGCTAAACTAAACGTTTCCAATGTAAATTTCCACCTTTATATAGTGTAAAAAGACATCCTGAAGCCTGGGCAGCCATTAATTTGATTGTCCAATATTTCCCTTATGAGATAATGCCTCTCATAGCAAATGTGTACAGCGCGAGCTGAAAATGCATTTACAGCACTAAAAAACCAAACTTTTATAACAGCTAAACCAAACGTTTCCAATGTAAATTTCCACCTTTATATAGTGTAAAAAGACATCCTGAAGCCTGGGCAGTCATTAATTTGATTGTCCAATATTTCCCTTATGAGATAATGCCTCTCATAGCAAATGTGTACAGCGCGAGCTGAAAATGCATTTACAGCACTAAAAAACCAAACTTTTATAACAGCTAAACCAAACGTTTCCAATGTAAATTTCCACCTTTATATAGTGTAGAAAGGCATCCTGAAGCCTGGAAAGTCATTAATTTGATTGTCCAGTATTTCCTTCATGAGATATTGCAACACTTAGAAAAAGTGTACAGCGCCAGCAGACAATGAATTTTCAGCACTAAAAAAACGAAACTTCATTAACAGCTAAACCAAACGTTTCCAATGTAAATTTCCACATTTATAGAGTGTAAAAAGGCATCCTGAAGCCTGGGAAGTCATTAATTTGATTGTCCAGTATTTCCCTTATGAGATAATGCCTCACATAGCAAATGTGTACAGTGCGAGCTGAAAATGCATTTTCAGCACTAAAAAACCAAACTTTTATAACAGCTAAACCAAACGTTTCCAATGTAAATTTCCACCTTTATATAGTGTAAAAAGACATCCTGAAGCCTGGGCAGTCATTAATTAGATTGTCCAGTATTTCCCTTATGAGATAATGCCTCACATAGCAAATGTGTACAGCGCGAGCTGAAAATGCATTTTACAGCACTAAAAAACCAAACTTTTATAACAGCTAAACCAAACGTTTCCAATGTAAATTTCCACCTTTATATAGTGTAAAAAGACATCCTGAAGCCTGGGCAGTCATTAATTTGATTGTCCAATATTTCCCTTATGAGATAATGCCTCTCATAGCAAATGTGTACAGCGCGAGCTGAAAATGCATTTACAGCACTAAAAAACCAAACTTTTATAACAGCTAAACCAAACGTTTCCAATGTAAATTTCCACCTTTATATAGTGTAGAAAGGCATACTGAAGCCTGGAAAGTCATTAATTTGATTGTCCAGTATTTCCTTCATGAGATATTGCAACACTTAGAAAAAGTGTTCAGCGCCAGCAGACAATGAATTTTCAGCACTAAAAAAACGAAACTTCATTAACAGCTAAACTAAACGTTTCCAATGTATATTTCCACCTTTATATAGTGTAAAAAGACATCCTGAAGCCTGGGCAGTCATTAATTTGATTGTCCAATATTTCCCTTATGAGATAATGCCTCTCATAGCAAATGTGTACAGCGCGAGCTGAAAAGGCATTTACAGCACTAAAAAACCAAACTTTTATAACAGCTAAACCAAACGTTTCAAATGTAAATTTCCACCTTTATATAGTGTAGAAAGGCATCCTGAAGCCTGGAAAGTCATTAATTTGATTGTCCAGTATTTCCTTCATGAGATATTGCAACACTTAGAAAAAGTGTACAGCGCCAGCAGACAATGAATTTTCAGCACTAAAAAAACGAAACTTCATTAACAGCTAAACCAAACGTTTCCAATGTAAATTTCCACATTTATAGAGTGTAAAAAGGCATCCTGAAGCCTGGGAAGTCATTAATTTGATTGTCCAGTATTTCCCTTATGAGATAATGCCTCACATAGCAAATGTGTACAGTGCGAGCTGAAAATGCATTTTCAGCACTAAAAAACCAAACTTTTATAACAGCTAAACCAAACGTTTCCAATGTACATTTCCACCTTTATATAGTGTAAAAAGACATCCTGAAGCCTGGGCAGTCATTAATTTGATTGTCCAGTATTTCCCTTTTGAGATAATGCCTCACATAGCAAATGTGGACAGTGCGAGCTGAAAATGCATTTTCAGCACTAAAAAAACCAAACTTTTATAACAGCTAAACCAAACGTTTCCAATGTAAATTTCCACCTTTATATAGTGTAAAAAGACATCCTGAAGCCTGGGCAGTCATTAATTTGATTGTCCAATATTTCCCTTATGAGATAATGCCTCTCATAGCAAATGTGTACAGCGCGAGCTGAAAATGCATTTACAGCAATAAAAAACCAAACTTTTATAACAGCTAAACCAAACGTTTCCAATGTAAATTTCCACCTTTATATAGTGTAGAAAGGCATCTTGAAGCCTGGAAAGTCATTAATTTGATTGTCCAGTATTTCCTTCATGAGATATTGCAACACTTAGAAAAAGTGTACAGCGCCAGCAGACAATGAATTTTCAGCACTAAAAAAAACGAAACTTCATTAACAGCTAAACTAAACGTTTCCAATGTAAATTTCCACCTTTATATAGTGTAAAAATACATCCTGAAGCCTGCGCAGTCATTAATTTGATTGTCCAATATTTCCCTTATGAGATAATGCCTCTCATAGCAAATGTGTACAGCGCGAGCTGAAAATGCATTTACAGCACTAAAAAACCAAACTTTTATAACAGCTAAACCAAACGTTTCCAATGTAAATTTCCACCTTTATATAGTGTAGAAAGGCATCCTGAAGCCTGGAAAGTCATTAATTTGATTGTCCAGTATTTCCTTCATGAGATATTGCAACACTTAGAAAAAGTGTACAGCGCCAGCAGACAATGAATTTTCAGCACTAAAAAAACGAAACTTCATTAACAGCTAAACCAAACGTTTCCAATGTAAAATTCCACATTTATAGAGTCCTGAAGCCTGGGAAGTCATTAATTTTATTGTCCAGTATTTCCCTTATGAGATAATGCCTCACATAGCAAATGTGTACAGTGCGAGCTGAAAATGCATTTACAGTTCTAAAAAACCAAACTTTTATAACAGCTAAACCAAACGTTTCCAATGTAAATTTCCACCTTTATATAGTGTAGAAAGGCATCCTGAAGCCTGGAAAGTCATTAATTTGATTGTCCAGTATTTCCTTCATGAGATATTGCAACACTTAGAAAAAGTGTACAGCGCCAGCAGACAATGAATTTTCAGCACTAAAAAAACGAAACTTCATTAACAGCTAAACCAAACGTTTCCAATGTAAATTTCCACATTTATAGAGTGTAAAAAGGCATCCTGAAGCCTGGGAAGTCATTAATTTGATTGTCCAGTATTTCCCTTATGAGATAATGCCTCACATAGCAAATGTGTACAGTGCGAGCTGAAAATGCATTTTCAGCACTAAAAAACCAAACTTTTATAACAGCTAAACCAAACGTTTCCAAAGTAAATTTCCACCTTTATATAGTGTAAAAAGACATCCTGAAGCCTGGGCAGTCATTAATTTGATTGTCCAGTATTTCCCTTATGAGATAATGCCTCACATAGCAAATGTGTACAGCGCGAGCTGAAAATGCATTTACAGCACTAAAAAACCAAACTTTTATAACAGCTAAACCAAACGTTTCCAATGTAAATTTCCACCTTTATATAGTGTAAAAAGACATCCTGAAGCCTGGGCAGTCATTAATTTGATTGTCCAATATTTCCCTTATGAGATAATGCCTCTCATAGCAAATGTGTACAGCGCGAGCTGAAAATGCATTTACAGCACTAAAAAACCAAACTTTTATAACAGCTAAACCAAACGTTTCCAATGTACATTTCCACCTTTATATAGTGTAAAAAGACATCCTGAAGCCTGGGCAGTCATTAATTTGATTGTCCAGTATTTCCCTTATGAGATAATGCCTCACATAGCAAATGTGGACAGTGCGAGCAGACAATGAATTTTCAGCACTAAAAAAACGAAACTTCATTAACAGCTAAACTAAACCTTTCCAATGTAAATTTCCACCCTTATATAGTGTAAAAAGAAATCCTGAAGCCTGGGCAGTCATTAATTTGATTGTCCAATATTTCCCTTATGAGATAATGCCTCTCATAGCAAATGTGTACAGCGCGAGCTGAAAATGCATTTACAGCAATAAAAAACCAAACTTTTATAACAGCTAAACCAAACGTTTCCAAAGTAAATTTCCACCTTTATATAGTGTAAAAAGACATCCTGAAGCCTGGGCAGTCATTAATTTGATTGTCCAGTATTTCCCTTATGAGATAATGCCTCACATAGCAAATGTGTACAGCGCGAGCTGAAAATGCATTTACAGCACTAAAAAAACCAAACTTTTATAACAGCTAAACTAAACGTTTCCAATGTAAATTTCCACCTTTATATAGTGTAAAAAGACATCCTGAAGCCTGGGCAGTCATTAATTTGATTGTCCAATATTTCCCTTATGAGATAATGCCTCTCATAGCAAATGTGTACAGCGCGAGCTGAAAATGCATTTACAGCACTAAAAAACCAAACTTTTATAACAGCTAAACCAAACGTTTCCAATGTACATTTCCACCTTTATATAGTGTAAAAAGGCATCCTGAAGCCTGGAAAGTCATTAATTTGATTGTCCAGTATTTCCTTCATGAGATATTGCAACACTTAGAAAAAGTGTACAGCGCCAGCAGACAATGAATTTTCAGCACTAAAAAAACGAAACTTCATTAACAGCTAAACTAAACGTTTCCAATGTAAATTTCCACCCTTATATAGTGTAAAAAGACATCCTGAAGCCTGGGCAGTCATTAATTTGATTGTCCAATATTTCCCTTATGAGATAATGCCTCTCATAGCAAATGTGTACAGCGCGAGCTGAAAATGCATTTACAGCACTAAAAAACCAAACTTTTATAACAGCTAAACCAAACGTTTCCAATGTAAATTTCCACCTTTATATAGTGTAGAAAGGCATCCTGAAGCCTGGAAAGTCATTAATTTGATTGTCCAGTATTTCCTTCATGAGATATTGCAACACTTAGAAAAAGTGTACAGCGCCAGCAGACAATGAATTTTCAGCACTAAAAAAACGAAACTTCATTAACAGCTAAACTAAACGTTTCCAATGTAAATTTCCACCTTTATATAGTGTAAAAAGACATCCTGAAGCCTGGGCAGCCATTAATTTGATTGTCCAATATTTCCCTTATGAGATAATGCCTCTCATAGCAAATGTGTACAGCGCGAGCTGAAAATGCATTTACAGCACTAAAAAACCAAACTTTTATAACAGCTAAACCAAACGTTTCCAATGTAAATTTCCACCTTTATATAGTGTAAAAAGACATCCTGAAGCCTGGGCAGTCATTAATTTGATTGTCCAATATTTCCCTTATGAGATAATGCCTCTCATAGCAAATGTGTACAGCGCGAGCTGAAAATGCATTTACAGCACTAAAAAACCAAACTTTTATAACAGCTAAACCAAACGTTTCCAATGTAAATTTCCACCTTTATATAGTGTAGAAAGGCATCCTGAAGCCTGGAAAGTCATTAATTTGATTGTCCAGTATTTCCTTCATGAGATATTGCAACACTTAGAAAAAGTGTACAGCGCCAGCAGACAATGAATTTTCAGCACTAAAAAAACGAAACTTCATTAACAGCTAAACCAAACGTTTCCAATGTAAATTTCCACATTTATAGAGTGTAAAAAGGCATCCTGAAGCCTGGGAAGTCATTAATTTGATTGTCCAGTATTTCCCTTATGAGATAATGCCTCACATAGCAAATGTGTACAGTGCGAGCTGAAAATGCATTTTCAGCACTAAAAAACCAAACTTTTATAACAGCTAAACCAAACGTTTCCAATGTAAATTTCCACCTTTATATAGTGTAAAAAGACATCCTGAAGCCTGGGCAGTCATTAATTAGATTGTCCAGTATTTCCCTTATGAGATAATGCCTCACATAGCAAATGTGTACAGCGCGAGCTGAAAATGCATTTTACAGCACTAAAAAACCAAACTTTTATAACAGCTAAACCAAACGTTTCCAATGTAAATTTCCACCTTTATATAGTGTAAAAAGACATCCTGAAGCCTGGGCAGTCATTAATTTGATTGTCCAATATTTCCCTTATGAGATAATGCCTCTCATAGCAAATGTGTACAGCGCGAGCTGAAAATGCATTTACAGCACTAAAAAACCAAACTTTTATAACAGCTAAACCAAACGTTTCCAATGTAAATTTCCACCTTTATATAGTGTAGAAAGGCATACTGAAGCCTGGAAAGTCATTAATTTGATTGTCCAGTATTTCCTTCATGAGATATTGCAACACTTAGAAAAAGTGTTCAGCGCCAGCAGACAATGAATTTTCAGCACTAAAAAAACGAAACTTCATTAACAGCTAAACTAAACGTTTCCAATGTATATTTCCACCTTTATATAGTGTAAAAAGGCATCCTGAAGCCTGGGCAGTCATTAATTTGATTGTCCAGTATTTCCTTCATGAGATATTGCAACACTTAGAAAAAGTGTTCAGCGCCAGCAGACAATGAATTTTCAGCACTAAAAAAACGAAACTTCATTAACAGCTAAACCAAACGTTTCCAATGTAAATTTCCACATTTATAGAGTGTAAAAAGGCATCCTGAAGCCTGGGAAGTCATTAATTTGATTGTCCAGTATTTCCCTTATGAGATAATGCCTCACATAGCAAATGTGTACAGTGCGAGCTGAAAATGCATTTTCAGCACTAAAAACCAAACTTTTATAACAGCTAAACCAAACGTTTCCAATGTACATTTCCACCTTTATATAGTGTAAAAAGACATCCTGAAGCCTGGGCAGTCATTAATTTGATTGTCCAGTATTTCCCTTTTGAGATAATGCCTCACATAGCAAATGTGGACAGTGCGAGCTGAAAATGCATTTTCAGCACTAAAAAAACCAAACTTTTATAACAGCTAAACCAAACGTTTCCAATGTAAATTTCCACCTTTATATAGTGTAAAAAGACATCCTGAAGCCTGGGCAGTCATTAATTTGATTGTCCAATATTTCCCTTATGAGATAATGCCTCTCATAGCAAATGTGTACAGCGCGAGCTGAAAATGCATTTACAGCAATAAAAAACCAAACTTTTATAACAGCTAAACCAAACGTTTCCAATGTAAATTTCCACCTTTATATAGTGTAGAAAGGCATCCTGAAGCCTGGAAAGTCATTAATTTGATTGTCCAGTATTTCCTTCATGAGATATTGCAACACTTAGAAAAAGTGTACAGCGCCAGCAGACAATGAATTTTCAGCACTAAAAAAAACGAAACTTCATTAACAGCTAAACTAAACGTTTCCAATGTAAATTTCCACCTTTATATAGTGTAAAAATACATCCTGAAGCCTGCGCAGTCATTAATTTGATTGTCCAATATTTCCCTTATGAGATAATGCCTCTCATAGCAAATGTGTACAGCGCGAGCTGAAAATGCATTTACAGCACTAAAAAACCAAACTTTTATAACAGCTAAACCAAACGTTTCCAATGTAAATTTTCACCTTTATATAGTGTAGAAAGGCATCCTGAAGCCTGGAAAGTCATTAATTTGATTGTCCAGTATTTCCTTCATGAGATATTGCAACACTTAGAAAAAGTGTACAGCGCCAGCAGACAATGAATTTTCAGCACTAAAAAAACGAAACTTACTTAACAGCTAAACCAAACGTTTCCAATGTAAAATTCCACATTTATAGAGTGTAAAAAGGCATCCTGAAGCCTGGGAAGTCATTAATTTTATTGTCCAGTATTTCCCTTATGAGATAATGCCTCACATAGCAAATGTGTACAGTGCGAGCTGAAAATGCATTTACAGTTCTAAAAAACCAAACTTTTATAACAGCTAAACCAAACGTTTCCAATGTAAATTTCCACCTTTATATAGTGTAGAAAGGCATCCTGAAGCCTGGAAAGTCATTAATTTGATTGTCCAGTATTTCCTTCATGAGATATTGCAACACTTAGAAAAAGTGTACAGCGCCAGCAGACAATGAATTTTCAGCACTAAAAAAACGAAACTTCATTAACAGCTAAACCAAACGTTTCCAATGTAAATTTCCACATTTATAGAGTGTAAAAAGGCATCCTGAAGCCTGGGAAGTCATTAATTTGATTGTCCAGTATTTCCCTTATGAGATAATGCCTCACATAGCAAATGTGTACAGTGCGAGCTGAAAATGCATTTTCAGCACTAAAAAACCAAACTTTTATAACAGCTAAACCAAACGTTTCCAAAGTAAATTTCCACCTTTATATAGTGTAAAAAGACATCCTGAAGCCTGGGCAGTCATTAATTTGATTGTCCAGTATTTCCCTTATGAGATAATGCCTCACATAGCAAATGTGTACAGCGCGAGCTGAAAATGCATTTACAGCACTAAAAAACCAAACTTTTATAACAGCTAAACCAAACGTTTCCAATGTAAATTTCCACCTTTATATAGTGTAAAAAGACATCCTGAAGCCTGGGCAGTCATTAATTTGATTGTCCAATATTTCCCTTATGAGATAATGCCTCTCATAGCAAATGTGTACAGCGCGAGCTGAAAATGCATTTACAGCACTAAAAAACCAAACTTTTATAACAGCTAAACCAAACGTTTCCAATGTACATTTCCACCTTTATATAGTGTAAAAAGACATCCTGAAGCCTGGGCAGTCATTAATTTGATTGTCCAGTATTTCCCTTATGAGATAATGCCTCACATAGCAAATGTGGACAGTGCGAGCAGACAATGAATTTTCAGCACTAAAAAAACGAAACTTCATTAACAGCTAAACTAAACCTTTCCAATGTAAATTTCCACCCTTATATAGTGTAAAAAGACATCCTGAAGCCTGGGCAGTCATTAATTTGATTGTCCAATATTTCCCTTATGAGATAATGCCTCTCATAGCAAATGTGTACAGCGCGAGCTGAAAATGCATTTACAGCAATAAAAAACCAAACTTTTATAACAGCTAAACCAAACGTTTCCAATGTAAATTTCCACCTTTATATAGTGTAGAAAGGCATCCTGAAGCCTGGAAAGTCATTAATTTGATTGTCCAGTATTTCCTTCATGAGATATTGCAACACTTAGAAAAAGTGTACAGCGCCAGCAGACAATGAATTTTCAGCACTAAAAAAAAGAAACTTCATTAACAGCTAAACTAAACGTTTCCAATGTATATTTCCACCTTTATATAGTGTAAAAAGACATCCTGAAGCCTGGGCAGTCATTAATTTGATTGTCCAATATTTCCCTTATGAGATAATGCCTCTCATAGCAAATGTGTACAGCGCGAGCTGAAAATGCATTTACAGCACTAAAAAACCAAACTTTTATAACAGCTAAACCAAACGTTTCAAATGTAAATTTCCACCTTTATATAGTGTAGAAAGGCATCCTGAAGCCTGGAAAGTCATTAATTTGATTGTCCAGTATTTCCTTCATGAGATATTGCAACACTTAGAAAAAGTGTACAGCGCCAGCAGACAATGAATTTTCAGCACTAAAAAAACGAAACTTCATTAACAGCTAAACCAAACGTTTCCAATGTAAATTTCCACATTTATAGAGTGTTAAAAGGCACCCTGAAGCCTGGGAAGTCATTAATTTGATTGTCCAGTATTTCCCTTATGAGATAATGCCTCACATAGCAAATGTGTACAGTGCGAGCTGAAAATGCATTTTCAGCACTAAAAAAACAAACTTTTATAACAGCTAAACCAAACGTTTCCAATGTACATTTCCACCTTTATATAGTGTAAAAAGACATCCTGAAGCCTGGGCAGTCATTAATTTGATTGTCCAGTATTTCCCTTTTGAGATAATGCCTCACATAGCAAATGTGGACAGTGCGAGCTGAAAATGCATTTTCAGCACTAAAAAAACCAAACTTTTATAACAGCTAAACCAAACGTTTCCAATGTAAATTTCCACCTTTATATAGTGTAAAAAGACATCCTGAAGCCTGGGCAGTCATTAATTTGATTGTCCAATATTTCCCTTATGAGATAATGCCTCTCATAGCAAATGTGTACAGCGCGAGCTGAAAATGCATTTACAGCAATAAAAAACCAAACTTTTATAACAGCTAAACCAAACGTTTCCAATGTAAATTTCCACCTTTATATAGTGTAGAAAGGCATCCTGAAGCCTGGAAAGTCATTAATTTGATTGTCCAGTATTTCCTTCATGAGATATTGCAACACTTAGAAAAAGTGTACAGCGACAGCAGACAATGAATTTTCAGCACTAAAAAAAACGAAACTTCATTAACAGCTAAACTAAACGTTTCCAATGTAAATTTCCACCTTTATATAGTGTAAAAATACATCCTGAAGCCTGCGCAGTCATTAATTTGATTGTCCAATATTTCCCTTATGAGATAATGCCTCTCATAGCAAATGTGTACAGCGCGAGCTGAAAATGCATTTACAGCACTAAAAAAACAAACTTTTATAACAGCTAAACCAAACGTTTCCAATGTAAATTTCCACCTTTATATAGTGTAGAAAGGCATCCTGAAGCCTGGAAAGTCATTAATTTGATTGTCCAGTATTTCCTTCATGAGATATTGCAACACTTAGAAAAAGTGTACAGCGCCAGCAGACAATGAATTTTCAGCACTAAAAAAACGAAACTTCATTAACAGCTAAACCAAACGTTTCCAATGTAAAATTCCACATTTATAGAGTGTAAAAAGGCATCCTGAAGCCTGGGCAGCCATTAATTTGATTGTCCAATATTTCCCTTATGAGATAATGCCTCTCATAGCAAATGTGTACAGCGCGAGCTGAAAATGCATTTACAGCACTAAAAAACCAAACTTTTATAAACAGCTAAACCAAACGTTTCCAATGTAAATTTCCACCTTTATATAGTGTAGAAAGGCATCCTGAAGCCTGGAAAGTCATTAATTTGATTATCCAGTATTTCCTTCATGAGATATTGCAACACTTAGAAAAAGTGTACAGCGCCAGCAGACAATGAATTTTCAGCACTAAAAAAACGAAACTTCATTAACAGCTAAACTAAACGTTTCCAATGTAAATTTCCACGTTTATATAGTGTAAAAAGACATCCTGAAGCCTGGGCAGTCATTAATTTGATTGTCCAATATTTCCCTTATAAGATAATGCCTCTCATAGCAAATGTGTACAGCGCGAGCTGAAAATGCATTTACAGCACTAAAAAACCAAACTTTTATAACAGCTAAACCAAACGTTTCCAATGTAAATTTCCACCTTTATATAGTGTAGAAAGGCATCCTGAAGCCTGGAAAGTCATTATTTGATTGTCCAGTATTTCCTTCATGAGATATTGCAAAACTTAGAAAAAGTGTACAGCGCCAGCAGACAATGAATTTTCAGCACTAAAAAAACGAAACTTCATTAACAGCTAAACCAAACGTTTCCAATGTAAATTTCCACATTTATAGAGTGTAAAAATGCATCCTGAAGCCTGGGAAGTCATTAATTTGATTGTCCATATTTCCCTTATGAGATAATGCCTCACATAGCAAATGTGTACAGTGCGAGCTGAAAATGCATTTTCAGCACTAAAAAACCAAACTTTTATAACAGCTAAACCAAACGTTTCCAATGTAAATTTCCACCTTTATATAGTGTAAAAAGACATCCTGAAGCCTGGGCAGTCATTAATTTGATTGTCCAATATTTCCCTTATGAGATAATGCCTCTCATAGCAAATGTGTACAGCGCGAGCTGAAAATGCATTTACAGCACTAAAAACCCAAACTTTTATAACAGCTAAACCAAACGTTTCCAATGTAAATTTCCACCTTTATATAGTGTAGAAAGGCATCCTGAAGCCTGGAAAGTCATTAATTTGATTGTCCAGTATTTCCTTCATGAGATATTGCAACACTTAGAAAAGGTGTACAGCGCCAGCAGACAATGAATTTTCAGCACTAAAAAAACGAAACTTCATTAACAGCTAAACCAAACGTTTCCAATGTAAATTTCCACATTTATAGAGTGTAAAAAGGCATCCTGAAGCCTGGGAAGTCATTAATTTGATTGTCCAGTATTTCCCTTATGAGATAATGCCTCACATAGCAAATGTGTACAGTGCGAGCTGAAAATGCATTTACAGCACTAAAAAACCAAACTTTTATAACAGCTAAACCAAACGTTTCCAATGTAAATTTCCACCTTTATATAGTGTAGAAAGGCATCCTGAAGCCTGGAAAGTCATTGATTTGATTGTCCAGTATTTCCTTCATGAGATATTGCAACACTTAGAAAAAGTGTACAGCGCCAGCAGACAATGAATTTTCAGCACTAAAAAAACGAAACTTCATTAACAGCTAAACTAAACGTTTCCAATGTAAATTTCCAACTTTATATAGAGTAAAAAGACATCCTGAAGCCTGGGCAGCCATTAATTTGATTGTCCAATATTTCCCTTATGAGATAATGCCTCTCATAGCAAATGTGTACAGCGCGAGCTGAAAATGCATTTTCAGCACTAAAAAAAACAAACTTTTATAACAGCTAAACCAAACGTTTCCAATGTAAATTTCCACCTTTATATAGTGTAAAAAGACATCCTGAAGCCTGGGCAGTCATTAATTTGATTGTCCAGTATTTCCCTTATGAGATAATGCCTCACATAGCAAATGTGTACAGTGCGAGCTGAAAATGCATTTTCAGCACTAAAAAAACCAAACTTTTATAACAGCTAAACCAAACGTTTCCAATGTAAATTTCCACCTTTATATAGTGTAAAAAGACATCCTGAAGCCTGGGCAGTCATTAATTTGATTGTCCAATATTTCCCTTATGAGACAATGCCTCTCATAGCAAATGTGTACAGCGCGAGCTGAAAATGCATTTACAGCACTAAAAAAACAAACTTTTATAACAGCTAAACCAAACGTTTCCAATGTACATTTCCACCTTTATATAGTGTAGAAAGGCATCCTGAAGCCTGGAAAGTCATTAATTTGATTGTCCAGTATTTCCTTCATGAGATATTGCAACACTTAGAAAAAGTGTACAGCGCCAGCAGACAATGAATTTTCAGCACTAAAAAAACGAAACTTCATTAACAGCTAAACCAAACGTTTCCAATGTAAATTTCCACATTTATAGAGTGTAAAAAGGCATCCTGAAGCCTGGGAAGTCATTAATTTGATTGTCCAGTATTTCCCTTATGAGATAATGCCTCACATAGCAAATGTGTACAGTGCGAGCTGAAAATGCATTTACAGCACTAAAAAACCAAACTTTTATAACAGCTAAACCAAACGTTTCCAATGTAAATTTCCACCTTTATATAGTGTAGAAAGGCATCCTGAAGCCTGGAAAGTCATTGATTTGATTGTCCAGTATTTCCTTCATGAGATATTGCAACACTTAGAAAAAGTGTACAGCGCCAGCAGACAATGAATTTTCAGCACTAAAAAAACGAAACTTCATTAACAGCTAAACTAAACGTTTCCAATGTAAATTTCCAACTTTATATAGAGTAAAAAGACATGCTGAAGCCTGGGCAGCCATTAATTTGATTGTCCAATATTTCCCTTATGAGATAATGCCTCTCATAGCAAATGTGTACAGCGCGAGCTGAAAATGCATTTACAGCACTAAAAAACCAAACTTTTATAACAGCTAAACCAAACGTTTCCATTGTAAATTTCCACCTTTATATAGTGTAAAAAGACATCCTGAAGCCTGGGCAGTCATTAATTTGATTGTCCAATATTTCCCTTATGAGATAATGCCTCTCATAGCAAATGTGTACAGCGCGAGCTGAAAATGCATTTACAGCACTAAAAAACCAAACTTTTATAACAGCTAAACCAAACGTTTCCAATGTAAATTTCCACCTTTATATAGTGTAGAAAGGCATCCTGAAGCCTGGAAAGTCATTAATTTGATTGTCCAGTATTTCCTTCATGAGATATTGCAACACTTAGAAAAAGTGTACAGCGCCAGCAGACAATGAATTTTCAGCACTAAAAAAAACGAAACTTCATTAACAGCTAAACTAAACGTTTCCAATGTAAATTTCCACCTTTATATAGTGTAAAAAGACATCCTGAAGCCTGGGCAGTCATTAATTTGATTGTCCAATATTTCCCTTATGAGATAATGCCTCTCATAGCAAATGTGTACAGCGCGAGCTGAAAATGCATTTACAGCACTAAAAAACCAAACTTTTATAACAGCTAAACCAAACGTTTCCAATGTAAATTTCCACCTTTATATAGTGTAGAAAGGCATCCTGAAGCCTGGAAAGTCATTAATTTGATTGTCCAGTATTTCCTTCATGAGATATTGCAACACTTAGAAAAAGTGTACAGCGCCAGCAGACAATGAATTTTCAGCACTAAAAAAACGAAACTTCATTAACAGCTAAACCAAACGTTTCCAATGTAAATTTCCACATTTATAGAGTGTAAAAAGGCATCCTGAAGCCTGGGAAGTCATTAATTTGATTGTCCAGTATTTCCCTTATGAGATAATGCCTCACATAGCAAATGTGTACAGTGCGAGCTGAAAATGCATTTTCAGCACTAAAAAACCAAACTTTTATAACAGCTAAACCAAACGTTTCCAATGTAAATTTCCACCTTTATATAGTGTAAAAAGACATCCTGAAGCCTGGGCAGCCATTAATTTGATTGTCCAATATTTCCCTTATGAGATAATGCCTCTCATAGCAAATGTGTACAGTGCGAGCTGAAAATGCATTTTCAGCACTAAAAAAACCAAACTTTTATAACAGCTAAACCAAACGTTTCCAATGTAAATTTCCACCTTTATATAGTGTAAAAAGGCATCCTGAAGCCTGGGAAGTCATTAATTTGATTGTCCAGTATTTCCCTTATGAGATAATGCCTCACATAGCAAATGTGTACAGTGCGAGCTGAAAATGCATTTACAGCACTAAAAAACCAAACTTTTATAACAGCTAAACCAAACGTTTCCAATGTAAATTTTCACCTTTATATAGTGTAGAAAGGCATCCTGAAGCCTGGAAAGTCATTGATTTGATTGTCCAGTATTTCCTTCATGAGATATTGCAACACTTAGAAAAAGTGTACAGCGCCAGCAGACAATGAATTTTCAGCACTAAAAAAAACGAAACTTCATTAACAGCTAAACTAAACGTTTCCAATGTAAATTTCCACCTTTATATAGTGTAAAAAGACATCCTGAAGCCTGCGCAGTCATTAATTTGATTGTCCAATATTTCCCTTATGAGATAATGCCTCTCATAGCAAATGTGTACAGCGCGAGCTGAAAATGCATTTACAGCACTAAAAAACCAAACTTTTATAACAGCTAAACCAAACGTTTCCAATGTAAATTTCCACCTTTATATAGTGTAGAAAGGCATCCTGAAGCCTGGAAAGTCATTAATTTGATTGTCCAGTATTTCCTTCATGAGATATTGCAACACTTAGAAAAAGTGTACAGCGCCAGCAGACAATGAATTTTCAGCACTAAAAAAACGAAACTTCATTAACAGCTAAACTAAACGTTTCCAATGTAAATTTCCACCTTTATATAGTGTAGAAAGACATCCTGAAGCCTGCGCAGTCATTAATTTGATTGTCCAATATTTCCCTTATGAGATAATGCCTCTCATAGCAAATGTGTACAGCGCGAGCTGAAAATGCATTTACAGCACTAAAAAACCAAACTTTTATAACAGCTAAACCAAACGTTTCCAATGTAAATTTCCACCTTTATATAGTGTAGAAAGGCATCCTGAAGCCTGGAAAGTCATTAATTTGATTGTCCAGTATTTCCTTCATGAGATATTGCAACACTTAGAAAAAGTGTACAGCGCCAGCAGACAATGAATTTTCAGCACTAAAAAAAACGAAACTTCATTAACAGCTAAACTAAACGTTTCCAATGTAAATTTCCACCTTTATATAGTGTAAAAAGACATCCTGAAGCCTGCGCAGTCATTAATTTGATTGTCCAATATTTCCCTTATGAGATAATGCCTCTCATAGCAAATGTGTACAGCGCGAGCTGAAAATGCATTTACAGCACTAAAAAACCAAACTTTTATAACAGCTAAACCAAACGTTTCCAATGTAAATTTCCACCTTTATATAGTGTAGAAAGGCATCCTGAAGCCTGGAAAGTCATTAATTTGATTGTCCAGTATTTCCTTCATGAGATATTGCAACACTTAGAAAAAGTGTACAGCGCCAGCAGACAATGAATTTTCAGCACTAAAAAAAACGAAACTTCATTAACAGCTAAACTAAACGTTTCCAATGTAAATTTCCACCTTTATATAGTGTAGAAAGACATCCTGAAGCCTGCGCAGTCATTAATTTGATTGTCCAATATTTCCCTTATGAGATAATGCCTCTCATAGCAAATGTGTACAGCGCGAGCTGAAAATGCATTTACAGCACTAAAAAACCAAACTTTTATAACAGCTAAACCAAACGTTTCCAATGTAAATTTCCACCTTTATATAGTGTAGAAAGGCATCCTGAAGCCTGGAAAGTCATTAATTTGATTGTCCAGTATTTCCTTCATGAGATATTGCAACACTTAGAAAAAGTGTACAGCGCCAGCAGACAATGAATTTTCAGCACTAAAAAAAACGAAACTTCATTAACAGCTAAACTAAACGTTTCCAATGTAAATTTCCACCTTTATATAGTGTAGAAAGACATCCTGAAGCCTGCGCAGTCATTAATTTGATTGTCCAATATTTCCCTTATGAGATAATGCCTCTCATAGCAAATGTGTACAGCGCGAGCTGAAAATGCATTTACAGCACTAAAAAACCAAACTTTTATAACAGCTAAACCAAACGTTTCCAATGTAAATTTCCACCTTTATATAGTGTAGAAAGGCATCCTGAAGCCTGGAAAGTCATTAATTTGATTGTCCAGTATTTCCTTCATGAGATATTGCAACACTTAGAAAAAGTGTACAGCGCCAGCAGACAATGAATTTTCAGCACTAAAAAAACGAAACTTCATTAACAGCTAAACTAAACGTTTCCAATGTAAATGTCCACCTTTATATAGTGTAAAAAGACATCCTGAAGCCTGGGCAGTCATTAATTTGATTGTCCAATATTTCCCTTATGAGATAATGCCTCTCATAGCAAATGTGTACAGCGCGAGCTGAAAATGCATTTACAGCACTAAAAAAACAAACTTTTATAACAGCTAAACCAAACGTTTCCAATGTAAATTTCCACCTTTATATAGTGTAGAAAGGCATCCTGAAGCCTGGAAAGTCATTAATTTGATTGTCCAGTATTTCCTTCATGAGATATTGCAACACTTAGAAAAAGTGTACAGCGCCAGCAGACAATGAATTTTCAGCACTAAAAAAAACGAAACTTCATTAACAGCTAAACTAAACGTTTCCAATGTAAATTTCCACCTTTATATAGTGTAGAAAGACATCCTGAAGCCTGCGCAGTCATTAATTTGATTGTCCAATATTTCCCTTATGAGATAATGCCTCTCATAGCAAATGTGTACAGCGCGAGCTGAAAATGCATTTACAGCACTAAAAAACCAAACTTTTATAACAGCTAAACCAAACGTTTCCATTGTAAATTTCCACCTTTATATAGTGTAGAAAGGCATCCTGAAGCCTGGAAAGTCATTAATTTGATTGTCCAGTATTTCCTTCATGAGATATTGCAACACTTAGAAAAAGTGTACAGCGCCAGCAGACAATGAATTTTCAGCACTAAAAAAAACGAAACTTCATTAACAGCTAAACTAAACGTTTCCAATGTAAATTTCCACCTTTATATAGTGCAGAAAGACATCCTGAAGCCTGCGCAGTCATTAATTTGATTGTCCAATATTTCCCTTATGAGATAATGCCTCTCATAGCAAATGTGTACAGCGCGAGCTGAAAATGCATTTACAGCACTAAAAAACCAAACTTTTATAACAGCTAAACCAAACGTTTCCAATGTAAATTTCCACCTTTATATAGTGTAGAAAGGCATCCTGAAGCCTGGAAAGTCATTAATTTGATTGTCCAGTATTTCCTTCATGAGATATTGCAACACTTAGAAAAAGTGTACAGCGCCAGCAGACAATGAATTTTCAGCACTAAAAAAACGAAACTTCATTAACAGCTAAACTAAACGTTTCCAATGTAAATGTCCACCTTTATATAGTGTAAAAAGACATCCTGAAGCCTGGGCAGTCATTAATTTGATTGTCCAATATTTCCCTTATGAGATAATGCCTCTCATAGCAAATGTGTACAGCGCGAGCTGAAAATGCATTTACAGCACTAAAAAAACAAACTTTTATAACAGCTAAACCAAACGTTTCCAATGTAAATTTCCACCTTTATATAGTGTAGAAAGGCATCCTGAAGCCTGGAAAGTCATTAATTTGATTGTCCAGTATTTCCTTCATGAGATATTGCAACACTTAGAAAAAGTGTACAGCGCCAGCAGACAATGAATTTTCAGCACTAAAAAAAACGAAACTTCATTAACAGCTAAACTAAACGTTTCCAATGTAAATTTCCACCTTTATATAGTGTAAAAAGACATCCTGAAGCCTGGGCAGTCATTAATTTGATTGTCCAATATTTCCCTTATGAGATAATGCCTCTCATTGCAAATGTGTACAGCGCGAGCTGAAAATGCATTTACAGCACGAAAAAAACAAACTTTTATAACAGCTAAACCAAACGTTTCCAATGTAAATTTCCACCTTTATAGAGTGTAAAAAGGCATCCTGAAGCCTGGGAAGTCATTAATTTGATTGTCCAGTATTTCCCTTATGAGATAATGCCTCACATAGCAAATGTGTACAGTGCGATCTGAAAATGCATTTTCAGCACTAAAAAACCAAACTTTTATAACAGCTAAACCAAACGTTTCCAATGTAAATTTCCACCTTTATATAGTGTAAAAAGACATCCTGAAGCCTGGGCAGTCATTAATTTGATTGTCCAATATTTCCCTTATGAGAAAATGCCTCTCATAGCAAATGTGTACAGTGCGAGCTGAAAATGCATTTTCAGCACTAAAAAACCAAACTTTTATAACAGCTAAACCAAACGTTTCAAATGTAAATTTCCACCTTTATATAGTGTAGAAAAGCATCCTGAAGCCTGAAAAGTCATTAATTTGATTGTCCAGTATTTCCTTCATGAGATATTGCAACACTTAGAAAAAGTGTACAGCGCCAGCAGACAATGAATTTTCAGCACTAAAAAAACGAAACTTCATTCACAGCTAAACCAAACGTTTCCAATGTAAATTTCCACATTTATAGAGTGTAAAAAGGCATCCTGAAGCCTGGGAAGTCATTAATTTGATTGTCCAGTATTTCCCTTATGAGATAATGCCTCACATAGCAAATGTGTACAGTGCGAGCTGAAAATGCATTTTCAGCACTAAAAAAACAGACTTTTATAACAGCTAAACCAAACGTTTCCAATGTAAATTTCCACCTTTATATAGTGTAAAAAGACATCCTGAAGCCTGGGCAGTCATTAATTTGATTGTCCAATATTTCCCTTTTGAGATAATGCAACACTTAGAAAAAGTGTACAGCGCCAGCAGACAATGAATTTTCAGCACTAAAAAAAACGAAACTTCATTAACAGCTAAACTAAACGTTTCCAATGTAAATTTCCACCTTTATATAGTGTAGAAAGACATCCTGAAGCCTGCGCAGTCATTAATTTGATTGTCCAATATTTCCCTTATGAGATAATGCCTCTCATAGCAAATGTGTACAGCGCGAGCTGAAAATGCATTTACAGCACTAAAAAACCAAACTTTTATAACAGCTAAACCAAACGTTTCAAATGTAAATTTCCACCTTTATATAGTGTAGAAAGGCATCCTGAAGCCTGGAAAGTCATTAATTTGATTGTCCAGTATTTCCTTCATGAGATATTGCAACACTTAGAAAAAGTGTACAGCGCCAGCAGACAATGAATTTTCAGCACTAAAAAAACGAAACTTCATTAACAGCTAAACTAAACGTTTCCAATGTAAATTTCCACCCTTATATGGTGTAAAAAGACATCCTGAAGCCTGGGCAGTCATTAATTTGATTGTCCAATATTTCCCTTATGAGATAATGCCTCTCATAGCAAATGTGTACAGCGCGAGCTGAAAGTGCATTTGCAAGCACTAAAAAACCAAACTTTTATAACAGCTAAACCAAACGTTTCCAATGTAAATTTCCACCCTTATATAGTGTAAAAAAACATCCTGAAGCCTGGGCAGTCATTAATTTGATTGTCCAATATTTCCCTTATGAGATAATGCCTCTCATAGCAAATGTGTACAGCGCGAGCTGAAAATGCATTTACAGCACTAAAAAACCAAACTTTTATAACAGCTAAACCAAACGTTTCCAATGTAAATTTCCACCTTTATATAGTGTAGAAAGGCATCCTGAAGCCTCGAAAGTCATTAATTTGATTGTCCAGTATTTCCTTCATGAGATATTGCAACACTTAGAAAAAGTGTACAGCGCCAGCAGACAATGAATTTTCAGCACTAAAAAAAACGAAACTTCATTAACAGCTAAACTAAACGTTTCCAATGTAAATTTCCACCTTTATATAGTGTAAAAAGACATCCTGAAGCCTGCGCAGTCATTAATTTGATTGTCCAATATTTCCCTTATGAGATAATGCCTCTCATAGCAAATGTGTACAGCGCGAGCTGAAAATGCATTTACAGCACTAAAAAACCAAACTTTTATAACAGCTAAACCAAACGTTTCCAATGTAAATTTCCACCTTTATATAGTGTAGAAAGGCATCCTGAAGCCTGGAAAGTCATTAATTTGATTGTCCAGTATTTCCTTCATGAGATATTGCAACACTTAGAAAAAGTGTACAGCGCCAGCAGACAATGAATTTTCAGCACTAAAAAAAACGAAACTTCATTAACAGCTAAACTAAACGTTTCCAATGTAAATTTCCACCTTTATATAGTGTAGAAAGACATCCTGAAGCCTGCGCAGTCATTAATTTGATTGTCCAATATTTCCCTTATGAGAAAATGCCTCTCATAGCAAATGTGTACAGTGCGAGCTGAAAATGCATTTTCAGCACTAAAAAACCAAACTTTTATAACAGCTAAACCAAACGTTTCAAATGTAAATTTCCACCTTTATATAGTGTAGAAAAGCATCCTGAAGCCTGAAAAGTCATTAATTTGATTGTCCAGTATTTCCTTCATGAGATATTGCAACACTTAGAAAAAGTGTACAGCGCCAGCAGACAATGAATTTTCAGCACTAAAAAAACGAAACTTCATTCACAGCTAAACCAAACGTTTCCAATGTAAATTTCCACATTTATAGAGTGTAAAAAGGCATCCTGAAGCCTGGGAAGTCATTAATTTGATTGTCCAGTATTTCCCTTATGAGATAATGCCTCACATAGCAAATGTGTACAGTGCGAGCTGAAAATGCATTTTCAGCACTAAAAAAACAGACTTTTATAACAGCTAAACCAAACGTTTCCAATGTAAATTTCCACCTTTATATAGTGTAAAAAGACATCCTGAAGCCTGGGCAGTCATTAATTTGATTGTCCAATATTTCCCTTTTGAGATAATGCAACACTTAGAAAAAGTGTACAGCGCCAGCAGACAATGAATTTTCAGCACTAAAAAAAACGAAACTTCATTAACAGCTAAACTAAACGTTTCCAATGTAAATTTCCACCTTTATATAGTGTAGAAAGACATCCTGAAGCCTGCGCAGTCATTAATTTGATTGTCCAATATTTCCCTTATGAGATAATGCCTCTCATAGCAAATGTGTACAGCGCGAGCTGAAAATGCATTTACAGCACTAAAAAACCAAACTTTTATAACAGCTAAACCAAACGTTTCAAATGTAAATTTCCACCTTTATATAGTGTAGAAAGGCATCCTGAAGCCTGGAAAGTCATTAATTTGATTGTCCAGTATTTCCTTCATGAGATATTGCAACACTTAGAAAAAGTGTACAGCGCCAGCAGACAATGAATTTTCAGCACTAAAAAAACGAAACTTCATTAACAGCTAAACTAAACGTTTCCAATGTAAATTTCCACCCTTATATGGTGTAAAAAGACATCCTGAAGCCTGGGCAGTCATTAATTTGATTGTCCAATATTTCCCTTATGAGATAATGCCTCTCATAGCAAATGTGTACAGCGCGAGCTGAAAGTGCATTTGCAAGCACTAAAAAACCAAACTTTTATAACAGCTAAACCAAACGTTTCCAATGTAAATTTCCACCTTTATATAGTGTAGAAAGGCATCCTGAAGCCTGGAAAGTCATTAATTTGATTGTCCAGTATTTCCTTCATGAGATATTGCAACACTTAGAAAAAGTGTACAGCGCCAGCAGACAATGAATTTTCAGCACTAAAAAAACGAAACTTCATTAACAGCTAAACTAAACGTTTCCAATGTAAATTTCCACCCTTATATAGTGTAAAAAAACATCCTGAAGCCTGGGCAGTCATTAATTTGATTGTCCAATATTTCCCTTATGAGATAATGCCTCTCATAGCAAATGTGTACAGCGCGAGCTGAAAATGCATTTACAGCACTAAAAAACCAAACTTTTATAACAGCTAAACCAAACGTTTCCAATGTAAATTTCCACCTTTATATAGTGTAGAAAGGCATCCTGAAGCCTCGAAAGTCATTAATTTGATTGTCCAGTATTTCCTTCATGAGATATTGCAACACTTAGAAAAAGTGTACAGCGCCAGCAGACAATGAATTTTCAGCACTAAAAAAAACGAAACTTCATTAACAGCTAAACTAAACGTTTCCAATGTAAATTTCCACCTTTATATAGTGTAAAAAGACATCCTGAAGCCTGCGCAGTCATTAATTTGATTGTCCAATATTTCCCTTATGAGATAATGCCTCTCATAGCAAATGTGTACAGCGCGAGCTGAAAATGCATTTACAGCACTAAAAAACCAAACTTTTATAACAGCTAAACCAAACGTTTCCAATGTAAATTTCCACCTTTATATAGTGTAGAAAGGCATCCTGAAGCCTGGAAAGTCATTAATTTGATTGTCCAGTATTTCCTTCATGAGATATTGCAACACTTAGAAAAAGTGTACAGCGCCAGCAGACAATGAATTTTCAGCACTAAAAAAAACGAAACTTCATTAACAGCTAAACTAAACGTTTCCAATGTAAATTTCCACCTTTATATAGTGTAGAAAGACATCCTGAAGCCTGCGCAGTCATTAATTTGATTGTCCAATATTTCCCTTATGAGATAATGCCTCTCATAGCAAATGTGTACAGCGCGAGCTGAAAATGCATTTACAGCACTAAAAAACCAAACTTTTATAACAGCTAAACCAAACGTTTCCAATGTAAATTTCCACCTTTATATAGTGTAGAAAGGCATCCTGAAGCCTGGAAAGTCATTAATTTGATTGTCCAGTATTTCCTTCATGAGATATTGCAACACTTAGAAAAAGTGTACAGCGCCAGCAGACAATGAATTTTCAGCACTAAAAAAACGAAACTTCATTAACAGCTAAACTAAACGTTTCCAATGTAAATTTCCACCTTTATATAGTGTAAAAAGACATCCTGAAGCCTGGGCAGCCATTAATTTGATTGTCCAATATTTCCCTTATGAGATAATGCCTCTCCTAGCAAATGTGTACAGCGCGAGCTGAAAATGCATTTACAGCACTAAAAAACCAAACTTTTATAACAGCTAAACCAAACGTTTCCAATGTAAATTTCCACGTTTATATAGTGTAAAAAGACATCCTGAAGCCTGGGCAGTCATTAATTTGATTGTCCAATATTTCCCTTATGAGATAATGGCTCTCATAGAAAATGTGTACAGCGCGAGCTGAAAATGCATTTACAGCACTAAAAAAACAAACTTTTATAAACAGCTAAACCAAACGTTTCCAATGTAAATTTCCACCTTTATATAGTGTAGAAAGGCATCCTGAAGCCTGGAAAGTCATTAATTTGATTATCCAGTATTTCCTTCATGAGATATTGCAACACTTAGAAAAAGTGTACAGCGCCAGCAGACAATGAATTTTCAGCACTAAAAAAACGAAACTTCATTAACAGCTAAACTAAACGTTTCCAATGTAAATTTCCACGTTTATATAGTGTAAAAAGACATCCTGAAGCCTGGGCAGTCATTAATTTGATTGTCCAATATTTCCCTTATGAGATAATGCCTCTCATAGCAAATGTGTACAGCGCGAGCTGAAAATGCATTTACAGCACTAAAAAACCAAACTTTTATAACAGCTAAACCAAACGTTTCCAATGTAAATTTCCACCTTTATATAGTGTAGAAAGGCATCCTGAAGCCTGGAAAGTCATTAATTTGATTGTCCAGTATTTCCTTCATGAGATATTGCAACACTTAGAAAAAGTGTACAGCGCCAGCAGACAATGAATTTTCAGCACTAAAAAAACGAAACTTCATTAACAGCTAAACTAAACGTTTCCAATGTAAATTTCCACCTTTATATAGTGTAAAAAGACATCCTGAAGCCTGGGCAGTCATTAATTTGATTGTCCAATATTTCCCTTATGAGATAATGCCTCTCATAGCAAATGTGTACAGCGCGAGCTGAAAATGCATTTACAGCACTAAAAACCCAAACTTTTATAACAGCTAAACCAAACGTTTCCAATGTAAATTTCCACCTTTATATAGTGTAGAAAGGCATCCTGAAGCCTGGAAAGTCATTAATTTGATTGTCCAGTATTTCCCTTATGAGATAATGCCTCACATAGCAAATGTGTACAGTGCGAGCTGAAAATGCATTTTCAGCACTAAAAAACCAAACTTTTATAACAGCTAAACCAAACGTTTCCAATGTAAATTTCCACCTTTATATAGTGTAAAAAGACATCCTGAAGCCTGGGCAGTCATTAATTTGATTGTCCAATATTTCCCTTATGAGAAAATGCCTCTCATAGCAAATGTGTACAGTGCGAGCTGAAAATGCATTTTCAGCACTAAAAAACCAAACTTTTATAACAGCTAAACCAAACGTTTCAAATGTAAATTTCCACCTTTATATAGTGTAGAAAGGCATCCTGAAGCCTGGAAAGTCATTAATTTGATTGTCCAGTATTTCCTTCATGAGATATTGCAACACTTAGAAAAAGTGTACAGCGCCAGCAGACAATGAATTTTCAGCACTAAAAAAACGAAACTTCATTCACAGCTAAACCAAACGTTTCCAATGTAAATTTCCACATTTATAGAGTGTAAAAAGGCATCCTGAAGCCTGGGAAGTCATTAATTTGATTGTCCAGTATTTCCCTTATGAGATAATGCCTCACATAGCAAATGTGTACAGTGCGAGCTGAAAATGCATTTTCAGCACTAAAAAAACAGACTTTTATAACAGCTAAACCAAACGTTTCCAATGTAAATTTCCACCTTTATATAGTGTAAAAAGACATCCTGAAGCCTGGGCAGTCATTAATTTGATTGTCCAATATTTCCCTTTTGAGATAATGCAACACTTAGAAAAAGTGTACAGCGCCAGCAGACAATGAATTTTCAGCACTAAAAAAAACGAAACTGCATTAACAGCTAAACTAAACGTTTCCAATGTAAATTTCCACCTTTATATAGTGTAGAAAGACATCCTGAAGCCTGCGCAGTCATTAATTTGATTGTCCAATATTTCCCTTATGAGATAATGCCTCTCATAGCAAATGTGTACAGCGCGAGCTGAAAATTCATTTACAGCACTAAAAAACCAAACTTTTATAACAGCTAAACCAAACGTTTCAAATGTAAATTTCCACCTTTATATAGTGTAGAAAGGCATCCTGAAGCCTGGAAAGTCATTAATTTGATTGTCCAGTATTTCCTTCATGAGATATTGCAACACTTAGAAAAAGTGTACAGCGCCAGCAGACAATGAATTTTCAGCACTAAAAAAACGAAACTTCATTAACAGCTAAACTAAACGTTTCCAATGTAAATTTCCACCCTTATATGGTGTAAAAAGACATCCTGAAGCCTGGGCAGTCATTAATTTGATTGTCCAATATTTCCCTTATGAGATAATGCCTCTCATAGCAAATGTGTACAGCGCGAGCTGAAAGTGCATTTACAGCACTAAAAAACCAAACTTTTATAACAGCTAAACCAAACGTTTCCAATGTAAATTTCCACCTTTATATAGTGTAGAAAGGCATCCTGAAGCCTGGAAAGTCATTAATTTGATTGTCCAGTATTTCCTTCATGAGATATTGCAACACTTAGAAAAAGTGTACAGCGCCAGCAGACAATGAATTTTCAGCACTAAAAAAACGAAACTTCATTAACAGCTAAACTAAACGTTTCCAATGTAAATTTCCACCCTTATATAGTGTAAAAAAACATCCTGAAGCCTGGGCAGTCATTAATTTGATTGTCCAATATTTCCCTTATGAGATAATGCCTCTCATAGCAAATGTGTACAGCGCGAGCTGAAAATGCATTTACAGCACTAAAAAACCAAACTTTTATAACAGCTAAACCAAACGTTTCCAATGTAAATTTCCACCTTTATATAGTGTAGAAAGGCATCCTGAAGCCTGGAAAGTCATTAATTTGATTGTCCAGTATTTCCTTCATGAGATATTGCAACACTTAGAAAAAGTGTACAGCGCCAGCAGACAATGAATTTTCAGCACTAAAAAAAACGAAACTTCATTAACAGCTAAACTAAACGTTTCCAATGTAAATTTCCACCTTTATATAGTGTAAAAAGACATCCTGAAGCCTGCGCAGTCATTAATTTGATTGTCCAATATTTCCCTTATGAGATAATGCCTCTCATAGCAAATGTGTACAGCGCGAGCTGAAAATGCATTTACAGCACTAAAAAACCAAACTTTTATAACAGCTAAACCAAACGTTTCCAATGTAAATTTCCACCTTTATATAGTGTAGAAAGGCATCCTGAAGCCTGGAAAGTCATTAATTTGATTGTCCAGTATTTCCTTCATGAGATATTGCAACACTTAGAAAAAGTGTACAGCGCCAGCAGACAATGAATTTTCAGCACTAAAAAAAACGAAACTTCATTAACAGCTAAACTAAACGTTTCCAATGTAAATTTCCACCTTTATATAGTGTAGAAAGACATCCTGAAGCCTGCGCAGTCATTAATTTGATTGTCCAATATTTCCCTTATGAGATAATGCCTCTCATAGCAAATGTGTACAGCGCGAGCTGAAAATGCATTTACAGCACTAAAAAACCAAACTTTTATAACAGCTAAACCAAACGTTTCCAATGTAAATTTCCACCTTTATATAGTGTAGAAAGGCATCCTGAAGCCTGGAAAGTCATTAATTTGATTGTCCAGTATTTCCTTCATGAGATATTGCAACACTTAGAAAAAGTGTACAGCGCCAGCAGACAATGAATTTTCAGCACTAAAAAAACGAAACTTCATTAACAGCTAAACTAAACGTTTCCAATGTAAATTTCCACCTTTATATAGTGTAAAAAGACATCCTGAAGCCTGGGCAGCCATTAATTTGATTGTCCAATATTTCCCTTATGAGATAATGCCTCTCCTAGCAAATGTGTACAGCGCGAGCTGAAAATGCATTTACAGCACTAAAAAACCAAACTTTTATAACAGCTAAACCAAACGTTTCCAATGTAAATTTCCACGTTTATATAGTGTAAAAAGACATCCTGAAGCCTGGGCAGTCATTAATTTGATTGTCCAATATTTCCCTTATGAGATAATGCCTCTCATAGAAAATGTGTACAGCGCGAGCTGAAAATGCATTTACAGCACTAAAAAAACAAACTTTTATAAACAGCTAAACCAAACGTTTCCAATGTAAATTTCCACCTTTATATAGTGTAGAAAGGCATCCTGAAGCCTGGAAAGTCATTAATTTGATTATCCAGTATTTCCTTCATGAGATATTGCAACACTTAGAAAAAGTGTACAGCGCCAGCAGACAATGAATTTTCAGCACTAAAAAAACGAAACTTCATTAACAGCTAAACTAAACGTTTCCAATGTAAATTTCCACGTTTATATAGTGTAAAAAGACATCCTGAAGCCTGGGCAGTCATTAATTTGATTGTCCAATATTTCCCTTATGAGATAATGCCTCTCATAGCAAATGTGTACAGCGCGAGCTGAAAATGCATTTACAGCACTAAAAAACCAAACTTTTATAACAGCTAAACCAAACGTTTCCAATGTAAATTTCCACCTTTATATAGTGTAGAAAGGCATCCTGAAGCCTGGAAAGTCATTAATTTGATTGTCCAGTATTTCCTTCATGAGATATTGCAACACTTAGAAAAAGTGTACAGCGCCAGCAGACAATGAATTTTCAGCACTAAAAAAACGAAACTTCATTAACAGCTAAACTAAACGTTTCCAATGTAAATTTCCACCTTTATATAGTGTATAAAGACATCCTGAAGCCTGGGCAGTCATTAATTTGATTGTCCAATATTTCCCTTATGAGATAATGCCTCTCATAGCAAATGTGTACAGCGCGAGCTGAAAATGCATTTACAGCACTAAAAAACCAAACTTTTATAACAGCTAAACCAAACGTTTCAAATGTAAATTTCCACCTTTATATAGTGTAGAAAGGCATCCTGAAGCCTGGAAAGTCATTAATTTGATTGTCCAGTATTTCCTTCATGAGATATTGCAACACTTAGAAAAAGTGTACAGCGCCAGCAGACAATGAATTTTCAGCACTAAAAAAACGAAACTTCATTCACAGCTAAACCAAACGTTTCCAATGTAAATTTCCACATTTATAGAGTGTAAAAAGGCATCCTGAAGCCTGGGAAGTCATTAATTTGATTGTCCAGTATTTCCCTTATGAGATAATGCCTCACATAGCAAATGTGTACAGTGCGAGCTGAAAATGCATTTTCAGCACTAAAAAAACAGACTTTTATAACAGCTAAACCAAACGTTTCCAATGTAAATTTCCACCTTTATATAGTGTAAAAAGACATCCTGAAGCCTGGGCAGTCATTAATTTGATTGTCCAATATTTCCCTTTTGAGATAATGCAACACTTAGAAAAAGTGTACAGCGCCAGCAGACAATGAATTTTCAGCACTAAAAAAAACGAAACTGCATTAACAGCTAAACTAAACGTTTCCAATGTAAATTTCCACCTTTATATAGTGTAGAAAGACATCCTGAAGCCTGCGCAGTCATTAATTTGATTGTCCAATATTTCCCTTATGAGATAATGCCTCTCATAGCAAATGTGTACAGCGCGAGCTGAAAATGCATTTACAGCACTAAAAAACCAAACTTTTATAACAGCTAAACCAAACGTTTCAAATGTAAATTTCCACCTTTATATAGTGTAGAAAGGCATCCTGAAGCCTGGAAAGTCATTAATTTGATTGTCCAGTATTTCCTTCATGAGATATTGCAACACTTAGAAAAAGTGTACAGCGCCAGCAGACAATGAATTTTCAGCACTAAAAAAACGAAACTTCATTAACAGCTAAACTAAACGTTTCCAATGTAAATTTCCACCCTTATATGGTGTAAAAAGACATCCTGAAGCCTGGGCAGTCATTAATTTGATTGTCCAATATTTCCCTTATGAGATAATGCCTCTCATAGCAAATGTGTACAGCGCGAGCTGAAAGTGCATTTACAGCACTAAAAAACCAAACTTTTATAACAGCTAAACCAAACGTTTCCAATGTAAATTTCCACCTTTATATAGTGTAGAAAGGCATCCTGAAGCCTGGAAAGTCATTAATTTGATTGTCCAGTATTTCCTTCATGAGATATTGCAACACTTAGAAAAAGTGTACAGCGCCAGCAGACAATGAATTTTCAGCACTAAAAAAACGAAACTTCATTAACAGCTAAACTAAACGTTTCCAATGTAAATTTCCACCCTTATATAGTGTAAAAAAACATCCTGAAGCCTGGGCAGTCATTAATTTGATTGTCCAATATTTCCCTTATGAGATAATGCCTCTCATAGCAAATGTGTACAGCGCGAGCTGAAAATGCATTTACAGCACTAAAAAAACAAACTTTTATAACAGCTAAACCAAACGTTTCCAATGTAAATTTCCACCTTTATATAGTGTAGAAAGGCATCCTGAAGCCTGGAAAGTCATTAATTTGATTGTCCAGTATTTCCTTCATGAGATATTGCAACACTTAGAAAAAGTGTACAGCGCCAGCAGACAATGAATTTTCAGCACTAAAAAAAACGAAACTTCATTAACAGCTAAACTAAACGTTTCCAATGTAAATTTCCACCTTTATATAGTGTAAAAAGACATCCTGAAGCCTGCGCAGTCATTAATTTGATTGTCCAATATTTCCCTTATGAGATAATGCCTCTCATAGCAAATGTGTACAGCGCGAGCTGAAAATGCATTTACAGCACTAAAAAACCAAACTTTTATAACAGCTAAACCAAACGTTTCCAATGTAAATTTCCACCTTTATATAGTGTAGAAAGGCATCCTGAAGCCTGGAAAGTCATTAATTTGATTGTCCAGTATTTCCTTCATGAGATATTGCAACACTTAGAAAAAGTGTACAGCGCCAGCAGACAATGAATTTTCAGCACTAAAAAAAACGAAACTTCATTAACAGCTAAACTAAACGTTTCCAATGTAAATTTCCACCTTTATATAGTGTAGAAAGACATCCTGAAGCCTGCGCAGTCATTAATTTGATTGTCCAATATTTCCCTTATGAGATAATGCCTCTCATAGCAAATGTGTACAGCGCGAGCTGAAAATGCATTTACAGCACTAAAAAACCAAACTTTTATAACAGCTAAACCAAACGTTTCCAATGTAAATTTCCACCTTTATATAGTGTAGAAAGGCATCCTGAAGCCTGGAAAGTCATTAATTTGATTGTCCAGTATTTCCTTCATGAGATATTGCAACACTTAGAAAAAGTGTACAGCGCCAGCAGACAATGAATTTTCAGCACTAAAAAAACGAAACTTCATTAACAGCTAAACTAAACGTTTCCAATGTAAATTTCCACCTTTATATAGTGTAAAAAGACATCCTGAAGCCTGGGCAGCCATTAATTTGATTGTCCAATATTTCCCTTATGAGATAATGCCTCTCCTAGCAAATGTGTACAGCGCGAGCTGAAAATGCATTTACAGCACTAAAAAACCAAACTTTTATAACAGCTAAACCAAACGTTTCCAATGTAAATTTCCACGTTTATATAGTGTAAAAAGACATCCTGAAGCCTGGGCAGTCATTAATTTGATTGTCCAATATTTCCCTTATGAGATAATGCCTCTCATAGAAAATGTGTACAGCGCGAGCTGAAAATGCATTTACAGCACTAAAAAAACAAACTTTTATAAACAGCTAAACCAAACGTTTCCAATGTAAATTTCCACCTTTATATAGTGTAGAAAGGCATCCTGAAGCCTGGAAAGTCATTAATTTGATTATCCAGTATTTCCTTCATGAGATATTGCAACACTTAGAAAAAGTGTACAGCGCCAGCAGACAATGAATTTTCAGCACTAAAAAAACGAAACTTCATTAACAGCTAAACTAAACGTTTCCAATGTAAATTTCCACGTTTATATAGTGTAAAAAGACATCCTGAAGCCTGGGCAGTCATTAATTTGATTGTCCAATATTTCCCTTATGAGATAATGCCTCTCATAGCAAATGTGTACAGCGCGAGCTGAAAATGCATTTACAGCACTAAAAAACCAAACTTTTATAACAGCTAAACCAAACGTTTCCAATGTAAATTTCCACCTTTATATAGTGTAGAAAGGCATCCTGAAGCCTGGAAAGTCATTAATTTGATTGTCCAGTATTTCCTTCATGAGATATTGCAACACTTAGAAAAAGTGTACAGCGCCAGCAGACAATGAATTTTCAGCACTAAAAAAACGAAACTTCATTAACAGCTAAACTAAACGTTTCCAATGTAAATTTCCACCTTTATATAGTGTATAAAGACATCCTGAAGCCTGGGCAGTCATTAATTTGATTGTCCAATATTTCCCTTATGAGATAATGCCTCTCATAGCAAATGTGTACAGCGCGAGCTGAAAATGCATTTACAGCACTAAAAACCCAAACTTTTATAACAGCTAAACCAAACGTTTCCAATGTAAATTTCCACCTTTATATAGTGTAGAAAGGCATCCTGAAGCCTGGAAAGTCATTAATTTGATTGTCCAGTATTTCCTTCATGAGATATTGCAACACTTAGAAAAGGTGTACAGCGCCAGCAGACAATGAATTTTCAGCACTAAAAAAACGAAACTTCATTAACAGCTAAACCAAACGTTTCCAATGTAAATTTCCACATTTATAGAGTGTAAAAAGGCATCCTGAAGCCTGGGAAGTCATTAATTTGATTGTCCAGTATTTCCCTTATGAGATAATGCCTCACATAGCAAATGTGTACAGTTGCGAGCTGAAAATGCATTTACAGCACTAAAAAACCAAACTTTTATAACAGCTAAACCAAACGTTTCCAATGTAAATTTCCACCTTTATATAGTGTAGAAAGGCATCCTGAAGCCTGGAAAGTCATTGATTTGATTGTCCAGTATTTCCTTCATGAGATATTGCAACACTTAGAAAAAGTGTACAGCGCCAGCAGACAATGAATTTTCAGCACTAAAAAAACGAAACTTCATTAACAGCTAAACTAAACGTTTCCAATGTAAATTTCCAACTTTATATAGAGTAAAAAGACATCCTGAAGCCTGGGCAGCCATTAATTTGATTGTCCAATATTTCCCTTATGAGATAATGCCTCTCATAGCAAATGTGTACAGCGCGAGCTGAAAATGCATTTTCAGCACTAAAAAACCAAACTTTTATAACAGCTAAACCAAACGTTTCCAATGTAAATTTCCACCTTTATATAGTGTAAAAAGACATCCTGAAGCCTGGGCAGTCATTAATTTGATTGTCCAGTATTTCCCTTATGAGATAATGCCTCACATAGCAAATGTGTACAGTGCGAGCTGAAAATGCATTTTCAGCACTAAAAAAACCAAACTTTTATAACAGCTAAACCAAACGTTTCCAATGTAAATTTCCACCTTTATATAGTGTAAAAAGACATCCTGAAGCCTGGGCAGTCATTAATTTGATTGTCCAATATTTCCCTTATGAGACAATGCCTCTCATAGCAAATGTGTACAGCGCGAGCTGAAAATGCATTTACAGCACTAAAAAAACAAACTTTTATAACAGCTAAACCAAACGTTTCCAATGTACATTTCCACCTTTATATAGTGTAGAAAGGCATCCTGAAGCCTGGAAAGTCATTAATTTGATTGTCCAGTATTTCCTTCATGAGATATTGCAACACTTAGAAAAAGTGTACAGCGCCAGCAGACAATGAATTTTCAGCACTAAAAAAACGAAACTTCATTAACAGCTAAACCAAACGTTTCCAATGTAAATTTCCACATTTATAGAGTGTAAAAAGGCATCCTGAAGCCTGGGAAGTCATTAATTTGATTGTCCAGTATTTCCCTTATGAGATAATGCCTCACATAGCAAATGTGTACAGTGCGAGCTGAAAATGCATTTACAGCACTAAAAAACCAAACTTTTATAACAGCTAAACCAAACGTTTCCAATGTAAATTTTCACCTTTATATAGTGTAGAAAGGCATCCTGAAGCCTGGAAAGTCATTGATTTGATTGTCCAGTATTTCCTTCATGAGATATTGCAACACTTAGAAAAAGTGTACAGCGCCAGCAGACAATGAATTTTCAGCACTAAAAAAACGAAACTTCATTAACAGCTAAACTAAACGTTTCCAATGTAAATTTCCAACTTTATATAGAGTAAAAAGACATCCTGAAGCCTGGGCAGCCATTAATTTGATTGTCCAATATTTCCCTTATGAGATAATGCCTCTCATAGCAAATGTGTACAGCGCGAGCTGAAAATGCATTTACAGCACTAAAAAACCAAACTTTTATAACAGCTAAACCAAACGTTTCCATTGTAAATTTCCACCTTTATATAGTGTAAAAAGACATCCTGAAGCCTGGGCAGTCATTAATTTGATTGTCCAATATTTCCCTTATGAGATAATGCCTCTCATAGCAAATGTGTACAGCGCGAGCTGAAAATGCATTTACAGCACTAAAAAACCAAACTTTTATAACAGCTAAACCAAACGTTTCCAATGTAAATTTCCACCTTTATATAGTGTAGAAAGGCATCCTGAAGCCTGGAAAGTCATTAATTTGATTGTCCAGTATTTCCTTCATGAGATATTGCAACACTTAGAAAAAGTGTACAGCGCCAGCAGACAATGAATTTTCAGCACTAAAAAAAACGAAACTTCATTAACAGCTAAACTAAACGTTTCCAATGTAAATTTCCACCTTTATATAGTGTAAAAAGACATCCTGAAGCCTGGGCAGTCATTAATTTGATTGTCCAATATTTCCCTTATGAGATAATGCCTCTCATAGCAAATGTGTACAGCGCGAGCTGAAAATGCATTTACAGCACTAAAAAACCAAACTTTTATAACAGCTAAACCAAACGTTTCCAATGTAAATTTCCACATTTATAGAGTGTAAAAAGGCATCCTGAAGCCTGGGAAGTCATTAATTTGATTGTCCAGTATTTCCTTCATGAGATATTGCAACACTTAGAAAAAGTGTACAGCGCCAGCAGACAATGAATTTTCAGCACTAAAAAAACGAAACTTCATTAACAGCTAAACCAAACGTTTCCAATGTAAATTTCCACATTTATAGAGTGTAAAAAGGCATCCTGAAGCCTGGGAAGTCATTAATTTGATTGTCCAGTATTTCCCTTATGAGATAATGCCTCACATAGCAAATGTGTACAGTGCGAGCTGAAAATGCATTTACAGCACTAAAAAACCAAACTTTTATAACAGCTAAACCAAACGTTTCCAATGTAAATTTTCACCTTTATATAGTGTAGAAAGGCATCCTGAAGCCTGGAAAGTCATTGATTTGATTGTCCAGTATTTCCTTCATGAGATATTGCAACACTTAGAAAAAGTGTACAGCGCCAGCAGACAATGAATTTTCAGCACTAAAAAAACGAAACTTCATTAACAGCTAAACTAAACGTTTCCAATGTAAATTTCCAACTTTATATAGAGTAAAAAGACATCCTGAAGCCTGGGCAGCAATTAATTTGATTGTCCAATATTTCCCTTATGAGATAATGCCTCTCATAGCAAATGTGTACAGCGCGAGCTGAAAATGCATTTACAGCACTAAAAAACCAAACTTTTATAACAGCTAAACCAAACGTTTCCATTGTAAATTTCCACCTTTATATAGTGTAAAAAGACATCCTGAAGCCTGGGCAGTCATTAATTTGATTGTCCAATATTTCCCTTATGAGATAATGCCTCTCATAGCAAATGTGTACAGCGCGAGCTGAAAATGCATTTACAGCACTAAAAAACCAAACTTTTATAACAGCTAAACCAAACGTTTCCAATGTAAATTTCCACCTTTATATAGTGTAGAAAGGCATCCTGAAGCCTGGAAAGTCATTAATTTGATTGTCCAGTATTTCCTTCATGAGATATTGCAACACTTAGAAAAAGTGTACAGCGCCAGCAGACAATGAATTTTCAGCACTAAAAAAAACGAAACTTCATTAACAGCTAAACTAAACGTTTCCAATGTAAATTTCCACCTTTATATAGTGTAAAAAGACATCCTGAAGCCTGGGCAGTCATTAATTTGATTGTCCAATATTTCCCTTATGAGATAATGCCTCTCATAGCAAATGTGTACAGCGCGAGCTGAAAATGCATTTACAGCACTAAAAAACCAAACTTTTATAACAGCTAAACCAAACGTTTCCAATGTAAATTTCCACCTTTATATAGTGTAGAAAGGCATCCTGAAGCCTGGAAAGTCATTAATTTGATTGTCCAGTATTTCCTTCATGAGATATTGCAACACTTAGAAAAAGTGTACAGCGCCAGCAGACAATGAATTTTCAGCACTAAAAAAACGAAACTTCATTAACAGCTAAACCAAACGTTTCCAATGTAAATTTCCACATTTATAGAGTGTAAAAAGGCATCCTGAAGCCTGGGAAGTCATTAATTTGATTGTCCAGTATTTCCCTTATGAGATAATGCCTCACATAGCAAATGTGTACAGTGCGAGCTGAAAATGCATTTTCAGCACTAAAAAACCAAACTTTTATAACAGCTAAACCAAACGTTTCCAATGTAAATTTCCACCTTTATATAGTGTAAAAAGACATCCTGAAGCCTGGGCAGTCATTAATTTGATTGTCCAGTATTTCCCTTATGAGATAATGCCTCACATAGCAAATGTGTACAGCGCGAGCTGAAAATGCATTTACAGCACTAAAAAACCAAACTTTTATAACAGCTAAACCAAACGTTTCCAATGTAAATTTCCACCTTTATATAGTGTAAAAAGACATCCTGAAGCCTGGGCAGTCATTAATTTGATTGTCCAATATTTCCCTTATGAGATAATGCCTCTCATAGCAAATGTGTACAGCGCGAGCTGAAAATGCATTTACAGCACAAAAAAACCAAACTTTTATAACAGCTAAACCAAACGTTTCCAATGTAAATTTCCACCTTTATATAGTGTAGAAAGGCATACTGAAGCCTGGAAAGTCATTAATTTGATTGTCCAGTATTTCCTTCATGAGATATTGCAACACTTAGAAAAAGTGTTCAGCGCCAGCAGACAATGAATTTTCAGCACTAAAAAAACGAAACTTCATTAACAGCTAAACTAAACGTTTCCAATGTATATTTCCACCTTTATATAGTGTAAAAACACATCCTGAAGCCTGGGCAGTCATTAATTTGATTGTCCAATATTTCCCTTATGAGATAATGCCTCTCATAGCAAATGTGTACAGCGCGAGCTGAAAATGCATTTACAGCACTAAAAAACCAAACTTTTATAACAGCTAAACCAAACGTTTCAAATGTAAATTTCCACCTTTATATAGTGTAGAAAGGCATCCTGAAGCCTGGAAAGTCATTAATTTGATTGTCCAGTATTTCCTTCATGAGATATTGCAACACTTAGAAAAAGTGTACAGCGCCAGCAGACAATGAATTTTCAGCACTAAAAAAACGAAACTTCATTAACAGCTAAACCAAACGTTTCCAATGTAAATTTCCACATTTATAGAGTGTAAAAAGGCATCCTGGAGCCTGGGAAGTCATTAATTTGATTGTCCAGTATTTCCCTTATGAGATAATGCCTCACATAGCAAATGTGTACAGTGCGAGCTGAAAATGCATTTTCAGCACTAAAAAACCAAACTTTTATAACAGCTAAACCAAACGTTTCCAATGTACATTTCCACCTTTATATAGTGTAAAAAGACATCCTGAAGCCTGGGCAGTCATTAATTTGATTGTCCAGTATTTCCCTTATGAGATAATGCCTCACATAGCAAATGTGGACAGTGCGAGCAGACAATGAATTTTCAAGCACTAAAAAAACGAAACTTCATTAACAGCTAAACTAAACGTTTCCAATGTAAATTTCCACCCTTATATAGTGTAAAAAGACATCCTGAAGCCTGGGCAGTCATTAATTTGATTGTCCAATATTTCCCTTATGAGATAATGCCTCTCATAGCAAATGTGTACAGCGCGAGCTGAAAATGCATTTACAAGCAATAAAAAACCAAACTTTTATAACAGCTAAACCAAACGTTTCCAATGTAAATTTCCACCTTTATATAGTGTAGAAAGGCATCCTGAAGCCTGGAAAGGCATTAATTTGATTGTCCAGTATTTCCTTCATGAGATATTGCAACACTTAGAAAAAGTGTACAGCGCCAGCAGACAATGAATTTTCAGCACTAAAAAAAACGAAACTTCATTAACAGCTAAACTAAATGTTTCCAATGTAAATTTCCACCTTTATATAGTGTAAAAAGACATCCTGAAGCCTGCGCAGTCATTAATTTGATTGTCCAATATTTCCCTTATGAGATAATGCCTCTCATAGCAAATGTGTACAGCGCGAGCTGAAAATGCATTTACAGCACTAAAAAACCAAACTTTTATAACAGCTAAACCAAACGTTTCCAATGTAAATTTCCACCTTTATATAGTGTAGAAAGGCATCCTGAAGCCTGGAAAGTCATTAATTTGATTGTCCAGTATTTCCTTCATGAGATATTGCAACACTTAGAAAAAGTGTACAGCGCCAGCAGACAATGAATTTTCAGCACTAAAAAAACGAAACTTCATTAACAGCTAAACTAAACGTTTCCAATGTAAATTTCCACCTTTATATAGTGTAGAAAGACATCCTGAAGCCTGCGCAGTCATTAATTTGATTGTCCAATATTTCCCTTATGAGATAATGCCTCTCATAGCAAATGTGTACAGCGCGAGCTGAAAATGCATTTACAGCACTAAAAAACCAAACTTTTATAACAGCTAAACCAAACGTTTCCAATGTAAATTTCCACCTTTATATAGTGTAGAAAGGCATCCTGAAGCCTGGAAAGTCATTAATTTGATTGTCCAGTATTTCCTTCATGAGATATTGCAACACTTAGAAAAAGTGTACAGCGCCAGCAGACAATGAATTTTCAGCACTAAAAAAAACGAAACTTCATTAACAGCTAAACTAAACGTTTCCTATGTAAATTTCCACCTTTATATAGTGTAAAAAGACATCCTGAAGCCTGCGCAGTCATTAATTTGATTGTCCAATATTTCCCTTATGAGATAATGCCTCTCATAGCAAATGTGTACAGCGCGAGCTGAAAATGCATTTACAGCACTAAAAAACCAAACTTTTATAACAGCTAAACCAAACGTATCCAATGTAAATTTCCACCTTTATATAGTGTAGAAAGGCATCCTGAAGCCTGGAAAGTCATTAATTTGATTGTCCAGTATTTCCTTCATGAGATATTGCAACACTTAGAAAAAGTGTACAGCGCCAGCAGACAATGAATTTTCAGCACTAAAAAAAACGAAACTTCATTAACAGCTAAACTAAACGTTTCCAATGTAAATTTCCACCTTTATATAGTGTAGAAAGACATCCTGAAGCCTGCGCAGTCATTAATTTGATTGTCCAATATTTCCCTTATGAGATAATGCCTCTCATAGCAAATGTGTACAGCGCGAGCTGAAAATGCATTTACAGCACTAAAAAACCAAACTTTTATAACAGCTAAACCAAACGTTTCCAATGTAAATTTCCACCTTTATATAGTGTAGAAAGGCATCCTGAAGCCTGGAAAGTCATTAATTTGATTGTCCAGTATTTCCTTCATGAGATATTGCAACACTTAGAAAATGTGTACAGCGCCAGCAGACAATGAATTTTCAGCACTAAAAAAAACGAAACTTCATTAACAGCTAAACTAAACGTTTCCAATGTAAATTTCCACCTTTACATAGTGTAGAAAGACATCCTGAAGCCTGCGCAGTCATTAATTTGATTGTCCAATATTTCCCTTATGAGATAATGCCTCTCATAGCAAATGTGTACAGCGCGAGCTGAAAATGCATTTACAGCACTAAAAAACCAAACTTTTATAACAGCTAAACCAAACGTTTCCAATGTAAATTTCCACCTTTATATAGTGTAGAAAGGCATCCTGAAGCCTGGAAAGTCATTAATTTGATTGTCCAGTATTTCCTTCATGAGATATTGCAACACTTAGAAAATGTGTACAGCGCCAGCAGACAATGAATTTTCAGCACTAAAAAAAACGAAACTTCATTAACAGCTAAACTAAACGTTTCCAATGTAAATTTCCACCTTTATATAGTGTAGAAAGACATCCTGAAGCCTGCGCAGTCATTAATTTGATTGTCCAATATTTCCCTTATGAGATAATGCCTCTCATAGCAAATGTGTACAGCGCGAGCTGAAAATGCATTTACAGCACTAAAAAACCAAACTTTTATAACAGCTAAACCAAACGTTTCCAATGTAAATTTCCACCTTTATATAGTGTAGAAAGGCATCCTGAAGCCTGGAAAGTCATTAATTTGATTGTCCAGTATTTCCTTCATGAGATATTGCAACACTTAGAAAAAGTGTACAGCGCCAGCAGACAATGAATTTTCAGCACTAAAAAAACGAAACTTCATTAACAGCTAAACTAAACGTTTCCAATGTAAATGTCCACCTTTATATAGTGTAAAAAGACATCCTGAAGCCTGGGCAGTCATTAATTTGATTGTCCAATATTTCCCTTATGAGATAATGCCTCTCATAGCAAATGTGTACAGCGCGAGCTGAAAATGCATTTACAGCACTAAAAAAACAAACTTTTATAACAGCTAAACCAAACGTTTCCAATGTAAATTTCCACCTTTATATAGTGTAGAAAGGCATCCTGAAGCCTGGAAAGTCATTAATTTGATTGTCCAGTATTTCCTTCATGAGATATTGCAACACTTAGAAAAAGTGTACAGCGCCAGCAGACAATGAATTTTCAGCACTAAAACAAACGAAACTTCATTAACAGCTAAACTAAACGTTTCCAATGTAAATTTCCACCTTTATATAGTGTAAAAAGACATCCTGAAGCCTGGGCAGTCATTAATTTGATTGTCCAATATTTCCCTTATGAGATAATGCCTCTCATTGCAAATGTGTACAGCGCGAGCTGAAAATGCATTTACAGCACGAAAAAAACAAACTTTTATAACAGCTAAACCAAACGTTTCCAATGTAAATTTCCACCTTTATAGAGTGTAAAAAGGCATCCTGAAGCCTGGGAAGTCATTAATTTGATTGTCCAGTATTTCCCTTATGAGATAATGCCTCACATAGCAAATGTGTACAGTGCGAGCTGAAAATGCATTTTCAGCACTAAAAAACCAAACTTTTATAACAGCTAAACCAAACGTTTCCAATGTAAATTTCCACCTTTATATAGTGTAAAAAGACATCCTGAAGCCTGGGCAGTCATTAATTTGATTGTCCAATATTTCCCTTATGAGAAAATGCCTCTCATAGCAAATGTGTACAGTGCGAGCTGAAAATGCATTTTCAGCACTAAAAAACCAAACTTTTATAACAGCTAAACCAAACGTTTCAAATGTAAATTTCCACCTTTATATAGTGTAGAAAGGCATCCTGAAGCCTGGAAAGTCATTAATTTGATTGTCCAGTATTTCCTTCATGAGATATTGCAACACTTAGAAAAAGTGTACAGCGCCAGCAGACAATGAATTTTCAGCACTAAAAAAACGAAACTTCATTCACAGCTAAACCAAACGTTTCCAATGTAAATTTCCACATTTATAGAGTGTAAAAAGGCATCCTGAAGCCTGGGAAGTCATTAATTTGATTGTCCAGTATTTCCCTTATGAGATAATGCCTCACATAGCAAATGTGTACAGTGCGAGCTGAAAATGCATTTTCAGCACTAAAAAAACAGACTTTTATAACAGCTAAACCAAACGTTTCCAATGTAAATTTCCACCTTTATATAGTGTAAAAAGACATCCTGAAGCCTGGGCAGTCATTAATTTGATTGTCCAATATTTCCCTTTTGAGATAATGCAACACTTAGAAAAAGTGTACAGCGCCAGCAGACAATGAATTTTCAGCACTAAAAAAAACGAAACTTCATTAACAGCTAAACTAAACGTTTCCAATGTAAATTTACACCTTTATATAGTGTAGAAAGACATCCTGAAGCCTGCGCAGTCATTAA
This sequence comes from Idiotropiscis lumnitzeri, assembly GCF_059441095.1. Classification (NCBI taxonomy): domain Eukaryota; kingdom Metazoa; phylum Chordata; class Actinopteri; order Syngnathiformes; family Syngnathidae; genus Idiotropiscis; species Idiotropiscis lumnitzeri. Next base: position 375,541 of record NW_028283703.1, read on the forward strand.
TTTGATTGTCCAATATTTCCCTTATGAGATAATGCCTCTCATAGCAAATGTGTACAGCGCGAGCTGAAAATGCATTTACAGCACTAAAAAACCAAACTTTTATAACAGCTAAACCAAACGTTTCAAATGTAAATTTCCACCTTTATATAGTGTAGAAAGGCATCCTGAAGCCTGGAAAGTCATTAATTTGATTGTCCAGTATTTCCTTCATGAGATATTGCAACACTTAGAAAAAGTGTACAGCGCCAGCAGACAATGAATTTTCAGCACTAAAAAAACGAAACTTCATTAACAGCTAAACTAAACGTTTCCAATGTAAATTTCCACCCTTATATGGTGTAAAAAGACATCCTGAAGCCTGGGCAGTCATTAATTTGATTGTCCAATATTTTCCTTATGAGATAATGCCTCTCATAGCAAATGTGTACAGCGCGAGCTGAAAGTGCATTTACAGCACTAAAAAACCAAACTTTTATAACAGCTAAACCAAACGTTTCCAATGTAAATTTCCACCTTTATATAGTGTAGAAAGGCATCCTGAAGCCTGGAAAGTCATTAATTTGATTGTCCAGTATTTCCTTCATGAGATATTGCAACACTTAGAAAAAGTGTACAGCGCCAGCAGACAATGAATTTTCAGCACTAAAAAAACGAAACTTCATTAACAGCTAAACTAAACGTTTCCAATGTAAATTTCCACCCTTATATAGTGTAAAAAAACATCCTGAAGCCTGGGCAGTCATTAATTTGATTGTCCAATATTTCCCTTATGAGATAATGCCTCTCATAGCAAATGTGTACAGCGCGAGCTGAAAATGCATTTACAGCACTAAAAAACCAAACTTTTATAACAGCTAAACCAAACGTTTCCAATGTAAATTTCCACCTTTATATAGTGTAGAAAGGCATCCTGAAGCCTGGAAAGTCATTAATTTGATTGTCCAGTATTTCCTTCATGAGATATTGCAACACTTAGAAAAAGTGTACAGCGCCAGCAGACAATGAATTTTCAGCACTAAAAAAAACGAAACTTCATTAACAGCTAAACTAAACGTTTCCAATGTAAATTTCCACCTTTATATAGTGTAGAAAGACATCCTGAAGCCTGCGCAGTCATTAATTTGATTGTCCAATATTTCCCTTATGAGATAATGCCTCTCATAGCAAATGTGTACAGCGCGAGCTGAAAATGCATTTACAGCACTAAAAAACCAAACTTTTATAACAGCTAAACCAAACGTTTCCAATGTAAATTTCCACCTTTATATAGTGTAGAAAGGCATCCTGAAGCCTGGAAAGTCATTAATTTGATTGTCCAGTATTTCCTTCATGAGATATTGCAACACTTAGAAAAAGTGTACAGCGCCAGCAGACAATGAATTTTCAGCACTAAAAAAACGAAACTTCATTAACAGCTAAACTAAACGTTTCCAATGTAAATTTCCACCTTTATATAGTGTAAAAAGACATCCTGAAGCCTGGGCAGCCATTAATTTGATTGTCCAATATTTCCCTTATGAGATAATGCCTCTCCTAGCAAATGTGTACAGCGCGAGCTGAAAATGCATTTACAGCACTAAAAAACCAAACTTTTATAACAGCTAAACCAAACGTTTCCAATGTAAATTTCCACGTTTATATAGTGTAAAAAGACATCCTGAAGCCTGGGCAGTCATTAATTTGATTGTCCAATATTTCCCTTATGAGATAATGCCTCTCATAGCAAATGTGTACAGCGCGAGCTGAAAATGCATTTACAGCACTAAAAAACCAAACTTTTATAAACAGCTAAACCAAACGTTTCCAATGTAAATTTCCACCTTTATATAGTGTAGAAAGGCATCCTGAAGCCTGGAAAGTCATTAATTTGATTATCCAGTATTTCCTTCATGAGATATTGCAACACTTAGAAAAAGTGTACAGCGCCAGCAGACAATGAATTTTCAGCACTAAAAAAACGAAACTTCATTAACAGCTAAACTAAACGTTTCCAATGTAAATTTCCACGTTTATATAGTGTAAAAAGACATCCTGAAGCCTGGGCAGTCATTAATTTGATTGTCCAATATTTCCCTTATGAGATAATGCCTCTCATAGCAAATGTGTACAGCGCGAGCTGAAAATGCATTTACAGCACTAAAAAACCAAACTTTTATAACAGCTAAACCAAACGTTTCCAATGTAAATTTCCACCTTTATATAGTGTAGAAAGGCATCCTGAAGCCTGGAAAGTCATTATTTGATTGTCCAGTATTTCCTTCATGAGATATTGCAAAACTTAGAAAAAGTGTACAGCGCCAGCAGACAATGAATTTTCAGCACTAAAAAAACGAAACTTCATTAACAGCTAAACTAAACGTTTCCAATGTAAATTTCCACGTTTATATAGTGTAAAAAGACATCCTGAAGCCTGGGCAGTCATTAATTTGATTGTCCAATATTTCCCTTATGAGATAATGCCTCTCATAGCAAATGTGTACAGCGCGAGCTGAAAATGCATTTACAGCACTAAAAAACCAAACTTTTATAAACAGCTAAACCAAACGTTTCCAATGTAAATTTCCACCTTTATATAGTGTAGAAAGGCATCCTGAAGCCTGGAAAGTCATTAATTTGATTATCCAGTATTTCCTTCATGAGATATTGCAACACTTAGAAAAAGTGTACAGCGCCAGCAGACAATGAATTTTCAGCACTAAAAAAACGAAACTTCATTAACAGCTAAACTAAACGTTTCCAATGTAAATTTCCACGTTTATATAGTGTAAAAAGACATCCTGAAGCCTGGGCAGTCATTAATTTGATTGTCCAATATTTCCCTTATGAGATAATGCCTCTCATAGCAAATGTGTACAGCGCGAGCTGAAAATGCATTTACAGCACTAAAAAACCAAACTTTTATAACAGCTAAACCAAACGTTTCCAATGTAAATTTCCACCTTTATATAGTGTAGAAAGGCATCCTGAAGCCTGGAAAGTCATTATTTGATTGTCCAGTATTTCCTTCATGAGATATTGCAAAACTTAGAAAAAGTGTACAGCGCCAGCAGACAATGAATTTTCAGCACTAAAAAAACGAAACTTCATTAACAGCTAAACCAAACGTTTCCAATGTAAATTTCCACATTTATAGAGTGCAAAAATGCATCCTGAAGCCTGGGAAGTCATTAATTTGATTGTCCAGTATTTCCCTTATGAGATAATGCCTCACATAGCAAATGTGTACAGTGCGAGCTGAAAATGCATTTTCAGCACTAAAAAACCAAACTTTTATAACAGCTAAACCAAACGTTTCCAATGTAAATTTCCACCTTTATATAGTGTAAAAAGACATCCTGAAGCCTGGGCAGTCATTAATTTGATTGTCCAATATTTCCCTTATGAGATAATGCCTCTCATAGCAAATGTGTACAGCGCGAGCTGAAAATGCATTTACAGCACTAAAAAACCAAACTTTTATAACAGCTAAACCAAACGTTTCCAATGTAAATTTCCACCTTTATATAGTGTAGAAAGGCATCCTGGAGCCTGGAAAGTCATTAATTTGATTGTCCAGTATTTCCTTCATGAGATATTGCAACACTTAGAAAAAGTGTACAGCGCCAGCAGACAATGAATTTTCAGCACTAAAAAAACGAAACTTCATTAACAGCTAAACCAAACGTTTCCAATGTAAATTTCCACATTTATAGAGTGTAAAAAGGCATCCTGAAGCCTGGGAAGTCATTAATTTGATTGTCCAGTATTTCCCTTATGAGATAATGCCTCACATAGCAAATGTGTACAGTGCGAGCTGAAAATGCATTTTCAGCACTAAAAAACCAAACTTTTATAACAGCTAAACCAAACGTTTCCAATGTAAATTTCCACCTTTATATAGTGTAAAAAGACATCCTGAAGCCTGGAAAGTCATTAATTTGATTGTCCAGTATTTCCTTCATGAGATATTGCAACACTTAGAAAAAGTGTACAGCGCCAGCAGACAATGAATTTTCAGCACTAAAAAAACGAAACTTCATTAACAGCTAAACTAAACGTTTCCAATGTAAATTTCCACCCTTATATGGTGTAAAAAGACATCCTGAAGCCTGGGCAGTCATTAATTTGATTGTCCAATATTTTCCTTATGAGATAATGCCTCTCATAGCAAATGTGTACAGCGCGACTGAAAGTGCATTTACAGCACTAAAAAACCAAACTTTTATAACAGCTAAACCAAACGTTTCCAATGTAAATTTCCACCTTTATATAGTGTAGAAAGGCATCCTGAAGCCTGGAAAGTCATTAATTTGATTGTCCAGTATTTCCTTCATGAGATATTGCAACACTTAGAAAAAGTGTACAGCGCCAGCAGACAATGAATTTTCAGCACTAAAAAAACGAAACTTCATTAACAGCTAAACTAAACGTTTCCAATGTAAATTTCCACCCTTATATAGTGTAAAAAAACATCCTGAAGCCTGGGCAGTCATTAATTTGATTGTCCAATATTTCCCTTATGAGATAATGCCTCTCATAGCAAATGTGTACAGCGCGAGCTGAAAATGCATTTACAGCACTAAAAAACCAAACTTTTATAACAGCTAAACCAAACGTTTCCAATGTAAATTTCCACCTTTATATAGTGTAGAAAGGCATCCTGAAGCCTGGAAAGTCATTAATTTGATTGTCCAGTATTTCCTTCATGAGATATTGCAACACTTAGAAAAAGTGTACAGCGCCAGCAGACAATGAATTTTCAGCACTAAAAAAACGAAACTTCATTAACAGCTAAACTAAACGTTTCCAATGTAAATTTCCACCTTTATATAGTGTAAAAAGACATCCTGAAGCCTGGGCAGCCATTAATTTGATTGTCCAATATTTCCCTTATGAGATAATGCCTCTCCTAGCAAATGTGTACAGCGCGAGCTGAAAATGCATTTACAGCACTAAAAAACCAAACTTTTATAACAGCTAAACCAAACGTTTCCAATGTAAATTTCCACGTTTATATAGTGTAAAAAGACATCCTCAAGCCTGGGCAGTCATTAATTTGATTGTCCAATATTTCCCTTATGAGATAATGCCTCTCATAGCAAATGTGTACAGCGCGAGCTGAAAATGCATTTACAGCACTAAAAAACCAAACTTTTATAACAGCTAAACCAAACGTTTCCAATGTAAATTTCCACCTTTATATAGTGTAGAAAGGCATCCTGAAGCCTGGAAAGTCATTAATTTGATTGTCCAGTATTTCCTTCATGAGATATTGCAACACTTAGAAAAAGTGTACAGCGCCAGCAGACAATGAATTTTCAGCACTAAAAAAACGAAACTTCATTAACAGCTAAACCAAACGTTTCCAATGTAAATTTCCACATTTATAGAGTGTAAAAAGGCATCCTGAAGCCTGGGAAGTCATTAATTTGATTGTCCAGTATTTCCCTTATGAGATAATGCCTCACATAGCAAATGTGTACAGTGCGAGCTGAAAATGCATTTTCAGCACTAAAAAACCAAACTTTTATAACAGCTAAACCAAACGTTTCCAATGTAAATTTCCACCTTTATATAGTGTAAAAAGACATCCTGAAGCCTGGGCAGTCATTAATTTGATTGTCCAGTATTTCCCTTATGAGATAATGCCTCACATAGCAAATGTGTACAGCGCGAGCTGAAAATGCATTTACAGCACTAAAAAAACAAACTTTTATAACAGCTAAACCAAACGTTTCCAATGTAAATTTCCACCTTTATGTAGTGTAGAAAGGCATCCTGAAGCCTGGGCAGTCATTAATTTGATTGTCCAATATTTCCCTTATGAGATAATGCCTCTCATAGAAAATGTGTACAGCGCGAGCTGAAAATGCATTTACAGCACTAAAAAACCAAACTTTTATAACAGCTAAACCAAACGTTTCCAATGTAAATTTCCACCTTTATATAGTGTAAAAAGACATCCTGAAGCCTGGGCAGTCATTAATTTGATTGTCCAATATTTCCCTTATGAGATAATGCCTCTCATAGCAAATGTGTACAGTGCGAGCTGAAAATGCATTTTCAGCACTAAAAAACCAAACTTTTATAACAGCTAAACCAAACGTTTCCAATGTAAATTTCCACCTTTATATAGTGTAAAAAGACATCCTGAAGCCTGGGCAGTCATTAATTTGATTGTCCAGTATTTCCCTTATGAGATAATGCCTCACATAGCAAATGTGTACAGCGCGAGCTGAAAATGCATTTACAGCACTAAAAAACCAAACTTTTATAACAGCTAAACCAAACGTTTCCAATGTAAATTTCCACCTTTATATAGTGTAAAAAGACATCCTGAAGCCTGGGCAGTCATTAATTTGATTGTCCAATATTTCCCTTATGAGATAATGCCTCTCATAGCAAATGTGTACAGCGCGAGCTGAAAATGCATTTACAGCACTAAAAAACCAAACTTTTATAACAGCTAAACCAAACGTTTCCAATGTAAATTTCCACCTTTATATAGTGTAGAAAGGCATCCTGAAGCCTGGAAAGTCATTAATTTGATTGTCCAGTATTTCCTTCATGAGATATTGCAACACTTAGAAAAAGTGTACAGCGCCAGCAGACAATGAATTTTCAGCACTAAAAAAACGAAACTTCATTAACAGCTAAACCAAACGTTTCCAATGTAAATTTCCACATTTATAGAGTGTAAAAAGGCATCCTGAAGCCTGGGAAGTAATTAATTTGATTGTCCAGTATTTCCCTTATGAGATAATGCCTCACATAGCAAATGTGTACAGTGCGAGCTGAAAATGCATTTTCAGCACTAAAAAAACAAACTTTTATAACACCTAAACCAAACGTTTCCAATGTAAATTTCCACCTTTATATAGTGTAAAAAGACATCCTGAAGCCTGGGCAGTCATTAATTTGATTGTCCAATATTTCCCTTATGAGATAATGCCTCTCATAGCAAATGTGTACAGCGCGAGCTGAAAATGCATTTACAGCACTAAAAAACCAAACTTTTATAACAGCTAAACCAAACGTTTCCAATGTAAATTTCCACCTTTATATAGTGTAGAAAGGCATCATGAAGCCTGGAAAGTCATTAATTTGATTGTCCAGTATTTCCTTCATGAGATATTGCAACATTTAGAAAAAGTGTACAGCGCCAGCAGACAATGAATTTTCAGCACTAAAAAAACGAAACTTCATTAACAGCTAAACTAAACGTTTCCAATGTAAATTTCCACCGTTATATAGTGTAAAAAGACATCCTGAAGCCCGGGCAGCCATTAATTTGATTGTCCAATATTTCCCTTATGAGATAATGCCTCTCATAGCAAATGTGTACAGCGCGAGCTGAAAATGCATTTACAGCACTAAAAAACCAAACTTTTATAACAGCTAAACCAAACGTTTCCAATGTAAATTTCCACCTTTATATAGTGTAAAAAGACATCCTGAAGCCTGGGCAGTCATTAATTTGATTGTCCAATATTTCCCTTATGAGATAATGCCTCTCATAGCAAATGTGTACAGCGCGAGCTGAAAATGCATTTACAGCACTAAAAAACCAAACTTTTATAACAGCTAAACCAAACGTTTCCAATGTAAATTTCCACCTTTATATAGTGTAGAAAGGCATCCTGAAGCCTGGAAAGTCATTAATTTGATTGTCCAGTATTTCCTTCATGAGATATTGCAACACTTAGAAAAAGTGTACAGCGCCAGCAGACAATGAATTTTCAGCACTAAAAAAACGAAACTTCATTAACAGCTAAACTAAACGTTTCCAATGTAAATTTCCACCTTTATATAGTGTAAAAAGACATCCTGAAGCCTGGGCAGTCATTAATTTGATTGTCCAATATTTCCCTTATGAGATAATGCCTCTCATAGCAAACGTGTACAGCGCGAGCTGAAAATTGCATTTACAGCACTAAAAAAACCAAACTTTTATAACAGCTAAACCAAACGTTTCCAATGTACATTTCCACCTTTATATAGTGTAGAAAGGCATCCTGAAGCCTGGGAAGTCATTAATTTGATTGTCCAGTATTTCCCTTATGAGATAATGCCTCACATAGCAAATGTGTACAGTGCGAGCTGAAAATGCATTTTCAGCACTAAAAAACCAAACTTTTATAACAGCTAAACCAAACGTTTCCAATGTAAATTTCCACCTTTATATAGTGTAAAAAGACATCCTGAAGCCTGGGCAGGCATTAATTTGATTGTCCAGTATTTCCCTTATGAGATAATGCCTCACATAGCAAATGTGTACAGTGCGAGCTGAAAATGCATTTTCAGCACTAAAAAAACCAAACTTTTATAACAGCTAAACCAAACGTTTCCAATGTAAATTTCCACCTTTATATAGTGTAAAAAGACATCCTGAAGCCTGGGCAGTCATTAATTTGATTGTCCAATATTTCCCTTATGAGACAATGCCTCTCATAGCAAATGTGTACAGCGCGAGCTGAAAATGCATTTACAGCACTAAAAAAAAAAACTTTTATAACAGCTAAACCAAACGTTTCCAATGTACATTTCCACCTTTATATAGTGTAGAAAGGCATCCTGAAGCCTGGAAAGTCATTAATTTGATTGTCCAGTATTTCCTTCATGAGATATTGCAACACTTAGAAAAAGTGTACAGCGCCAGCAGACAATGAATTTTCAGCAGTAAAAAAACGAAACTTCATTAACAGCTAAACCAAACGTTTCCAATGTAAATTTCCACATTTATAGAGTGTAAAAAGGCATCCTGAAGCCTGGGAAGTCATTAATTTGATTGTCCAGTATTTCCCTTATGAGATAATGCCTCACATAGCAAATGTGTACAGTGCGAGCTGAAAATGCATTTACAGCACTAAAAAACCAAACTTTTATAACAGCTAAACCAAACGTTTCCAATGTAAATTTTCACCTTTATATAGTGTAGAAAGGCATCCTGAAGCCTGGAAAGTCATTGATTTGATTGTCCAGTATTTCCTTCATGAGATATTGCAACACTTAGAAAAAGTGTACAGCGCCAGCAGACAATGAATTTTCAGCACTAAAAAAACGAAACTTCATTAACAGCTAAACTAAACGTTTCCAATGTAAATTTCCAACTTTATATAGAGTAAAAAGACATCCTGAAGCCTGGGCAGCCATTAATTTGATTGTCCAATATTTCCCTTATGAGATAATGCCTCTCATAGCAAATGTGTACAGCGCGAGCTGAAAATGCATTTACAGCACTAAAAAACCAAACTTTTATAACAGCTAAACCAAACGTTTCCATTGTAAATTTCCACCTTTATATAGTGTAAAAAGACATCCTGAAGCCTGGGCAGTCATTAATTTGATTGTCCAATATTTCCCTTATGAGATAATGCCTCTCATAGCAAATGTGTACAGCGCGAGCTGAAAATGCATTTACAGCACTAAAAAACCAAACTTTTATAACAGCTAAACCAAACGTTTCCAATGTAAATTTCCACCTTTATATAGTGTAGAAAGGCATCCTGAAGCCTGGAAAGTCATTAATTTGATTGTCCAGTATTTCCTTCATGAGATATTGCAACACTTAGAAAAAGTGTACAGCGCCAGCAGACAATGAATTTTCAGCACTAAAAAAAACGAAACTTCATTAACAGCTAAACTAAACGTTTCCAATGTAAATTTCCACCTTTATATAGTGTAAAAAGACATCCTGAAGCCTGGGCAGTCATTAATTTGATTGTCCAATATTTCCCTTATGAGATAATGCCTCTCATAGCAAATGTGTACAGCGCGAGCTGAAAATGCATTTACAGCACTAAAAAACCAAACTTTTATAACAGCTAAACCAAACGTTTCCAATGTAAATTTCCACCTTTATATAGTGTAGAAAGGCATCCTGAAGCCTGGAAAGTCATTAATTTGATTGTCCAGTATTTCCTTCATGAGATATTGCAACACTTAGAAAAAGTGTACAGCGCCAGCAGACAATGAATTTTCAGCACTAAAAAAAACGAAACTTCATTAACAGCTAAACTAAACGTTTCCAATGTAAATTTCCACCTTTATATAGTGTAAAAAGACATCCTGAAGCCTGGGCAGTCATTAATTTGATTGTCCAATATTTCCCTTATGAGATAATGCCTCTCATAGCAAATGTGTACAGCGCGAGCTGAAAATGCATTTACAGCACTAAAAAACCAAACTTTTATAACAGCTAAACCAAACGTTTCCAATGTAAATTTCCACCTTTATATAGTGTAGAAAGGCATCCTGAAGCCTGGAAAGTCATTAATTTGATTGTCCAGTATTTCCTTCATGAGATATTGCAACACTTAGAAAAAGTGTACAGCGCCAGCAGACAATGAATTTTCAGCACTAAAAAAACGAAACTTCATTAACTGCTAAACCAAACGTTTCCAATGTAAATTTCCACATTTATAGAGTGTAAAAAGGCATCCTGAAGCCTGGGAAGTCATTAATTTGATTGTCCAGTATTTCCCTTATGAGATAATGCCTCACATAGCAAATGTGTACAGTGCGAGCTGAAAATGCATTTTCAGCACTAAAAAACCAAACTTTTATAACAGCTAAACCAAACGTTTCCAATGTAAATTTCCACCTTTATATAGTGTAAAAAGACATCCTGAAGCCTGGGAAGTCATTAATTTGATTGTCCAGTATTTCCCTTATGAGATAATGCCTCACATAGCAAATGTGTACAGCGCGAGCTGAAAATGCATTTACAGCACTAAAAAACCAAACTTTTATAACAGCTAAACCAAACGTTTCCAATGTAAATTTCCACCTTTATATAGTGTAAAAAGACATCCTGAAGCCTGGGCAGTCATTAATTTGATTGTCCAATATTTCCCTTATGAGATAATGCCTCTCATAGCAAATGTGTACAGCGCGAGCTCAAAATGCATTTACAGCACTAAAAAACCAAACTTTTATAACAGCTAAACCAAACGTTTCCAATGTAAATTTCCACCTTTATATAGTGTAGAAAGGCATCCTGAAGCCTGGAAAGTCATTAATTTGATTGTCCAGTATTTCCTTCATGAGATATTGCAACACTTAGAAAAAGTGTACAGCGCCAGCAGACAATGAATTTTCAGCACTAAAAAAACGAAACTTCATTAACAGCTAAACTAAACGTTTCCAATGTATATTTCCACCTTTATATAGTGTAAAAAGACATCCTGAAGCCTGGGCAGTCATTAATTTGATTGTCCAATATTTCCCTTATGAGATAATGCCTCTCATAGCAAATGTGTACAGCGCGAGCTGAAAATGCATTTACAGCACTAAAAAACCAAACTTTTATAACAGCTAAACCAAACGTTTCCAATGTAAATTTCCACCTTTATATAGTGTAGAAAGGCATCCTGAAGCCTGGAAAGTCATTAATTTGATTGTCCAGTATTTCCTTCATGAGATATTGCAACACTTAGAAAAAGTGTACAGCGCCAGCAGACAATGAATTTTCAGCACTAAAAAAACGAAACTTCATTAACAGCTAAACCAAACGTTTCCAATGTAAATTTCCACATTTATAGAGTGTAAAAAGGCATCCTGAAGCCTGGGAAGTCATTAATTTGATTGTCCAGTATTTCCCTTATGAGGTAATGCCTCACATAGCAAATGTGTACAGTGCGAGCTGAAAATGCATTTTCAGCACTAAAAAACCAAACTTTTATAACAGCTAAACCAAACGTTTCCAATGTAAATTTCCACCTTTATATAGTGTAAAAAGACATCCTGAAGCCTGGGCAGTCATTAATTTGATTGTCCAGTATTTCCCTTATGAGATAATGCCTCACATAGCAAATGTGTACAGTGCGAGCTGAAAATGCATTTTCAGCACTAAAAAAACCAAACTTTTATAACAGCTAAACCAAACGTTTCCAATGTAAATTTCCACCTTTATATAGTGTAAAAAGACATCCTGAAGCCTGGGCAGTCATTAATTTGATTGTCCAATATTTCCCTTATGAGACAATGCCTCTCATAGCAAATGTGTACAGCGCGAGCTGAAAATGCATTTACAGCACTTAAAAAACAAACTTTTATAACAGCTAAACCAAACGTTTCCAATGTACATTTCCACCTTTATATAGTGTAGAAAGGCATCCTGAAGCCTGGAAAGTCATTAATTTGATTGTCCAGTATTTCCTTCATGAGATATTGCAACACTTAGAAAAAGTGTACAGCGCCAGCAGACAATGAATTTTCAGCACTAAAAAAACGAAACTTCATTAACAGCTAAACCAAACGTTTCCAATGTAAATTTCCACATTTATAGAGTGTAAAAAGGCATCCTGAAGCCTGGGAAGTCATTAATTTGATTGTCCAGTATTTCCCTTATGAGATAATGCCTCACATAGCAAATGTGTACAGTGCGAGCTGAAAATGCATTTACAGCACTAAAAAACCAAACTTTTATAACAGCTAAACCAAACGTTTCCAATGTAAATTTCCACCTTTATATAGTGTAGAAAGGCATCCTGAAGCCTGGAAAGTCATTGATTTGATTGTCCAGTATTTCCTTCATGAGATATTGCAACACTTAGAAAAAGTGTACAGCGCCAGCAGACAATGAATTTTCAGCACTAAAAAAACGAAACTTCATTAACAGCTAAACTAAACGTTTCCAATGTAAATTTCCAACTTTATATAGAGTAAAAAGACATCCTGAAGCCTGGGCAGCCAATAATTTGATTGTCCAATATTTCCCTTATGAGATAATGCCTCTCATAGCAAATGTGTACAGCGCGAGCTGAAAATGCATTTACAGCACTAAAAAACCAAACTTTTATAACAGCTAAACCAAACGTTTCCAATGTAAATTTCCACCTTTATATAGTGTAAAAAGACATCCTGAAGCCTGGGCAGTCATTAATTTGATTGTCCAATATTTCCCTTATGAGATAATGCCTCTCATAGCAAATGTGTACAGCGCGAGCTGAAAATGCATTTACAGCACTAAAAAACCAAACTTTTATAACAGCTAAACCAAACGTTTCCAATGTAAATTTCCACCTTTATATAGTGTAGAAAGGCATCCTGAAGCCTGGAAAGTCATTAATTTGATTGTCCAGTATTTCCTTCATGAGATATTGCAACACTTAGAAAGAGTGTACAGCGCCAGCAGACAATGAATTTTCAGCACTAAAAAAACGAAACTTCATTAACAGCTAAACCAAACGTTTCCAATGTAAATTTCCACATTTATAGAGTGTAAAAAGGCATCCTGAAGCCTGGGAAGTCATTAATTTGATTGTCCAGTATTTCCCTTATGAGATAATGCCTCACAGAGCAAATGTGTACAGTGCGAGCTGAAAATGCATTTTCAGCATTAAAAAACCCAACTTTTATAACAGCTAAACCAAACGTTTCCAATGTAAATTTCCACCTTTATATAGTGTAAAAAGACATCCTGAAGCCTGGGCAGTCATTAATTTGATTGTCCAATATTTCCCTTTTGAGATAATGCCTCTCATAGCAAATGTGTACAGCGCGAGCTGAAAATGCATTTACAGCACTAAAAAACCAAACTTTTATAACAGCTAAACCAAACGTTTCCAATGTACATTTCCACCTTTATATAGTGTAGAAAGGCATCCTGAAGCCTGGAAAGTCATTAATTTGATTGTCCAGTATTTCCTTCATGAGATATTGCAACACTTAGAAAAAGTGTACAGCGCCAGCAGACAATGAATTTTCAGCACTAAAAAAACGAAACTTCATTAACAGCTAAACTAAACGTTTCCAATGTATATTTCCACCTTTATATAGTGTAAAAAGACATCCTGAAGCCTGGGCAGTCATTAATTTGATTGTCCAATATTTCCCTTATGAGATAATGCCTCTCATAGCAAATGTGTACAGCGCGAGCTGAAAATGCATTTACAGCACTAAAAAAACAAACTTTTATAACAGCTAAACCAAACGTTTCCAATGTAAATTTCCACCTTTATATAGTGTAGAAAGGCATCCTGAAGCCTGGAAAGTCATTAATTTGATTGTCCAGTATTTCCTTCATGAGATATTTCAACACTTAGAAAAAGTGTACAGCGCCAGCAGACAATGAATTTTCAGCACTAAAAAAACGAAACTTCATTAACAGCTAAACCAAACGTTTCCAATGTAAATTTCCACATTTATAGAGTGTAAAAAGGCATCCTGAAGCCTGGGAAGTCATTAATTTGATTGTCCAGTATTTCCCTTATGAGATAATGCCTCACATAGCAAATGTGTACAGTGCGAGCTGAAAATGCATTTTCAGCACTAAAAAACCAAACTTTTATAACAGCTAAACCAAACGTTTCCAATGTAAATTTCCACCTTTATATAGTGTAAAAAGACATCCTGAAGCCTGGGCAGTCATTAATTTGATTGTCCAGTATTTCCCTTATGAGATAATGCCTCACATAGCAAATGTGTACAGCGCGAACTGAAAATGCATTTACAGCACTAAAAAACCAAACTTTTATAACAGCTAAACCAAACGTTTCCAATGTAAATTTCCACCTTTATATAGTGTAAAAAGACATCCTGAAGCCTGGGCAGTCATTAATTTGATTGTCCAATATTTCCCTTATGAGATAATGCCTCTCATAGCAAATGTGTACAGCGCGAGCTGAAAATGCATTTACAGCACTAAAAAACCAAACTTTTATAACAGCTAAACCAAACGTTTCCAATGTAAATTTCCACCTTTATATAGTGTAGAAAGGCATCCTGAAGCCTGGAAAGTCATTAATTTGATTGTCCAGTATTTCCTTCATGAGATATTGCAACACTTAGAAAAAGTGTACAGCGCCAGCAGACAATGAATTTTCAGCACTAAAAAAACGAAACTTCATTAACAGCTAAACTAAACGTTTCCAATGTATATTTCCACCTTTATATAGTGTAAAAAGACATCCTGAAGCCTGGGCAGTCATTAATTTGATTGTCCAATATTTCCCTTATGAGATAATGCCTCTCATAGCAAATGTGTACAGCGCGAGCTGAAAATGCATTTACAGCACTAAAAAAACAAACTTTTATAACAGCTAAACCAAACGTTTCAAATGTTAATTTCCACCTTTATATAGTGTAGAAAGGCATCCTGAAGCCTGGAAAGTCATTAATTTGATTGTCCAGTATTTCCTTCATGAGATATTGCAACACTTAGAAAAAGTGTACAGCGCCAGCAGACAATGAATTTTCAGCACTAAAAAAACGAAACTTCATTAACAGGTAAACCAAACGTTTCCAATGTGAATTTCCACATTTATAGAGTGTAAAAAGGCATCCATAAGCCTGCGAAGTCATTAATTTGATTGTCCAGTATTTCCCTTATGAGATAATGCCTCACATAGCAAATGTGTACAGTGCGAGCTGAAAATGCATTTTCAGCACTAAAAAACCAAACTTTTATAACAGCTAAACCAAACGTTTCCAATGTAAATTTCCACCTTTAGATAGTGTAAAAAGACATCCTGAAGCCTGGGCAGTCATTAATTTGATTGTCCAGTATTTCCCTTATGAGATAATGCCTCACATAGCAAATGTGTACAGTGCGAGCTGAAAATGCATTTTCAGCACTAAAAAAACCAAACTTTTATAACAGCTAAACCAAACGTTTCCAATGTAAATTTCCACCTTTATATAGTGTAAAAAGACATCCTGAAGCCTGGGCAGTCATTAATTTGATTGTCCAATATTTCCCTTATGAGATAATGCCTCTCATAGCAAATGTGTACAGCGCGAGCTGAAAATGCATTTACAGCACTAAAAAACCAAACTTTTATAACAGCTAAACCAAACGTTTCCAATGTAAATTTCCACCTTTATATAGTGTAGAAAGGCATCCTGAAGCCTGGAAAGACATTAATTTGATTGTCCAGTATTTCCTTCATGAGATATTGCAACACTTAGAAAAAGTGTACAGCGCCAGCAGACAATGAATTTTCAGCACTAAAAAAACGAAACTTCATTAACAGCTAAACCAAACGTTTCCAATGTAAATTTCCACATTTATAGAGTGTAAAAAGGCATCCTGAAGCCTGGGAAGTCATTAATTTGATTGTCCAGTATTTCCCTTATGAGATAATGCCTCACATAGCAAATGTGTACAGTGCGAGCTGAAAATGCATTTTCAGCACTAAAAAACCAAACTTTTATAACAGCTAAACCAAACGTTTCCAATGTAAATTTCCACCTTTATATAGTGTAAAAAGACATCCTGAAGCCTGGGCAGTCATTAATTTGATTGTCCAGTATTTCCCTTATGAGATAATGCCTCACATAGCAAATGTGTACAGTGCGAGCTGAAAATGCATTTTCAGCACTAAAAAAACCAAACTTTTATAACAGCTAAACCAAACGTTTCCAATGTAAATTTCCACCTTTATATAGTGTAAAAAGACATCCTGAAGCCTGGGCAGACATTAATTTGATTGTCCAATATTTCCCTTATGAGACAATGCCTCTCATAGCAAATGTGTACAGCGCGAGCTGAAAATGCATTTACAGCACTAAAAAAACAAACTTTTATAACAGCTAAACCAAACGTTTCCAATGTACATTTCCACCTTTATATAGTGTAGAAAGGCATCCTGAAGCCTGGAAAGTCATTAATTTGATTGTCCAGTATTTCCTTCATGAGATATTGCAACACTTAGAAAAAGTGTACAGCGCCAGCAGACAATGAATTTTCAAGCACTAAAAAAACGAAACTTCATTAACAGCTAAACCAAACGTTTCCAATGTAAATTTCCACATTTATAGAGTGTAAAAAGGCATCCTGAAGCCTGGGAAGTCATTAATTTGATTGTCCAGTATTTCCCTTATGAGATAATGCCTCACATAGCAAATGTGTACAGTGCGAGCTGAAAATGCATTTACAGCACTAAAAAACCAAACTTTTATAACAGCTAAACCAAACGTTTCCAATGTAAATTTCCACCTTTATATAGTGTAGAAAGGCATCCTGAAGCCTGGAAAGTCATTGATTTGATTGTCCAGTATTTCCTTCATGAGATATTGCAACACTTAGAAAAAGTGTACAGCGCCAGCAGACAATGAATTTTCAGCACTAAAAAAACGAAACTTCATTAACAGCTAAACTAAACGTTTCCAATGTAAATTTCCAACTTTATATAGAGTAAAAAGACATCCTGAAGCCTGGGCAGCCATTAATTTGATTGTCCAATATTTCCCTTATGAGATAATGCCTCTCATAGCAAATGTGTACAGCGCGAGCTGAAAATGCATTTACAGCACTAAAAAACCAAACTTTTATAACAGCTAAACCAAACGTTTCCAATGTAAATTTCCACCTTTATATAGTGTAAAAAGACATCCTGAAGCCTGGGCAGTCATTAATTTGATTGTCCAATATTTCCCTTATGAGATAATGCCTCTCATAGCAAATGTGTACAGCGCGAGCTGAAAATGCATTTACAGCACTAAAAAACCAAACTTTTATAACAGCTAAACCAAACGTTTCCAATGTAAATTTCCACCTTTATATAGTGTAGAAAGGCATCCTGAAGCCTGGAAAGTCATTAATTTGATTGTCCAGTATTTCCTTCATGAGATATTGCAACACTTAGAAAAAGTGTACAGCGCCAGCAGACAATGAATTTTCAGCACTAAAAAAACGAAACTTCATTAACAGCTATACTAAACGTTTCCAATGTAAATTTCCACCTTTATATAGTGTAAAAAGACATCCTGAAGCCTGGGCAGTCATTAATTTGATTGTCCAATATTTCCCTTATGAGATAATGCCTCTCATAGCAAATGTGTACAGCGCGAGCTGAAAATGCATTTACAGCACTAAAAAACCAAACTTTTATAACAGCTAAACCAAACGTTTCCAATGTAAATTTCCACCTTTATATAGTGTAGAAAGGCATCCTGAAGCCTGGAAAGTCATTAATTTGATTGTCCAGTATTTCCTTCATGAGATATTGCAACACTTAGAGTGTACAGCGCCAGCAGACAATGAATTTTCAGCACTAAAAAAACGAAACTTCATTAACAGCTAAACCAAACGTTTCCAATGTAAATTTCCACATTTATAGAGTGTAAAAAGGCATCCTGAAGCCTGGGAAGTCATTAATTTGATTGTCCAGTATTTCCCTTATGAGATAATGCCTCACATAGCAAATGTGTACAGTGCGAGCTGAAAATGCATTTTCAGCATTAAAAAACCCAACTTTTATAACAGCTAAACCAAACGTTTCCAATGTAAATTTCCACCTTTATATAGTGTAAAAAGACATCCTGAAGCCTGGGCAGTCATTAATTTGATTGTCCAATATTTCCCTTTTGAGATAATGCCTCTCATAGCAAATGTGTACAGCGCGAGCTGAAAATGCATTTACAGCACTAAAAAACCAAACTTTTATAACAGCTAAACCAAACGTTTCCAATGTACATTTCCACCTTTATATAGTGTAGAAAGGCATCCTAAAGCCTGGAAAGTCATTAATTTGATTGTCCAGTATTTCCTTCATGAGATATTGCAACACTTAGAAAAAGTGTACAGCGCCAGCAGACAATGAATTTTCAGCACTAAAAAAACGAAACTTCATTAACAGCTAAACTAAACGTTTCCAATGTATATTTCCACCTTTATATAGTGTAAAAAGACATCCTGAAGCCTGGGCAGTCATTAATTTGATTGTCCAATATTTCCCTTATGAGATAATGCCTCTCATAGCAAATGTGTACAGCGCGAGCTGAAAATGCATTTACAGCACTAAAAAACCAAACTTTTACAACAGCTAAACCAAACGTTTCCAATGTACATTTCCACCTTTATATAGTGTAGAAAGGCATCCTAAAGCCTGGAAAGTCATTAATTTGATTGTCCAGTATTTCCTTCATGAGATATTGCAACACTTAGAAAAAGTGTACAGCGCCAGCAGACAATGAATTTTCAGCACTAAAAAAACGAAACTTCATTAACAGCTAAACCAAACGTTTCCAATGTAAATTTCCACATTTATAGAGTGTAAAAAGGCATCCTGAAGCCTGGGAAGTCATTAATTTGATTGTCCAGTATTTCCCTTATGAGATAATGCCTCACATAGCAAATGTGTACAGTGCGAGCTGAAAATGCATTTTCAGCACTAAAAAACCAAACTTTTATAACAGCTAAACCAAACGTTTCCAATGTAAATTTCCACCTTTAGATAGTGTAAAAAGACATCCTGAAGCCTGGGCAGTCATTAATTTGATTGTCCAGTATTTCCCTTATGAGATAATGCCTCACATAGCAAATGTGTACAGTGCGAGCTGAAAATGCATTTTCAGCACTAAAAAAACCAAACTTTTATAACAGCTAAACCAAACGTTTCCAATGTAAATTTCCACCTTTATATAGTGTAAAAAGACATCCTGAAGCCTGGGCAGTCATTAATTTGTTTGTCCAATATTTCCCTTATGAGATAATGCCTCTCATAGCAAATGTGTACAGCGCGAGCTGAAAATGCATTTACAGCACTAAAAAACCAAACTTTTATAACAGCTAAACCAAACGTTTCCAATGTAAATTTCCACCTTTATATAGTGTAGAAAGGCATCCTGAAGCCTGGAAAGTCATTAATTTGATTGTCCAGTATTTCCTTCATGAGATATTGCAACACTTAGAAAAAGTGTACAGCGCCAGCAGACAATGAATTTTCAGCACTAAAAAAACGAAACTTCATTAACAGCTAAACCAAACGTTTCCAATGTAAATTTCCACATTTATAGAGTGTAAAAAGGCATCCTGAAGCCTGGGAAGTCATTAATTTGATTGTCCAGTATTTCCCTTATGAGATAATGCCTCACATAGCAAATGTGTACAGTGCGAGCTGAAAATGCATTTTCAGCACTAAAAAACCAAACTTTTATAACAGCTAAACCAAACGTTTCCAATGTAAATTTCCACCTTTATATAGTGTAAAAAGACATCCTGAAGCCTGGGCAGTCATTAATTTGATTGTCCAGTATTTCCCTTATGAGATAATGCCTCACATAGCAAATGTGTACAGTGCGAGCTGAAAATGCATTTTCACAGCACTAAAAAAACCAAACTTTTATAACAGCTAAACCAAACGTTTCCAATGTAAATTTCCACCTTTATATAGTGTAAAAAGACATCCTGAAGCCTGGGCAGTCATTAATTTGATTGTCCAATATTTCCCTTATGAGATAATGCCTCTCATAGCAAATGTGTACAGCGCGAGCTGAAAATGCATTTACAAGCACTAAAAAACCAAACTTTTATAACAGCTAAACCAAACGTTTCCAATGTAAATTTCCACCTTTATATAGTGTAGAAAGGCATCCTGAAGCCTGGAAAGTCATTAATTTGATTGTCCAGTATTTCCTTCATGAGATATTGCAACACTTAGAAAGAGTGTACAGCGCCAGCAGACAATGAATTTTCAGCACTAAAAAAACGAAACTTCATTAACAGCTAAACCAAACGTTTCCAATGTAAATTTCCACATTTATAGAGTGTAAAAAGGCATCCTGAAGCCTGGGTAGTCATTAATTTGATTGTCCAGTATTTCCCTTATGAGATAATGCCTCACATAGCAAATGTGTACAGTGCGAGCTGAAAATGCATTTTCAGCATTAAAAAACCCAACTTTTATAACAGCTAAACCAAACGTTTCCAATGTAAATTTCCACCTTTATATAGTGTAAAAAGACATCCTGAAGCCTGGGCAGTCATTAATTTGATTGTCCAATATTTCCCTTTTGAGATAATGCCTCTCATAGCAAATGTGTACAGCGCGAGCTGAAAATGCATTTACAGCACTAAAAACCAAACTTTTATAACAGCTAAACCAAACGTTTCCAATGTACATTTCCACCTTTATATAGTGTAGAAAGGCATCCTGAAGCCTGGAAAGTCATTAATTTGATTGTCCAGTATTTCCTTCATGAGATATTGCAACACTTAGAAAAAGTGTACAGCGCCAGCAGACAATGAATTTTCAGCACTAAAAAAACGAAACTTCATTAACAGCTAAACTAAACGTTTCCAATGTATATTTCCACCTTTATATAGTGTAAAAAGACATCCTGAAGCCTGGGCAGTCATTAATTTGATTGTCCAATATTTCCCTTATGAGATAATGCCTCTCATAGCAAATGTGTACAGCGCGAGCTGAAAATGCATTTACAGCACGAAAAAACCAAACTTTTATAACAGCTAAACCAAACGTTTCAAATGTAAATTTCCACCTTTATATAGTGTAGAAAGGCATCCTGAAGCCTGGAAAGTCATTAATTTGATTGTCCAGTATTTCCTTCATGAGATATTGCAACACTTAGAAAAAGTGTACAGCGCCAGCAGACAATGAATTTTCAGCACTAAAAAAACGAAACTTCATTAACAGCTAAACCAAACGTTTCCAATGTAAATTTCCACATTTATAGAGTGTAAAAAGGCATCCTGAAGCCTGGGAAGTCATTAATTTGATTGTCCAGTATTTCCCTTATGAGATAATGCCTCACATAGCAAATGTGTACAATGCGAGCTGAAAATGCATTTTCAGCACTAAAAAACCAAACTTTTATAACAGCTAAACCAAACGTTTCCAATGTAAATTTCCACCTTTAGATAGTGTAAAAAGACATCCTGAAGCCTGGGCAGTCATTAATTTGATTGTCCAGTATTTCCCTTAAGAGATAATGCCTCACATAGCAAATGTGTACAGTGCGAGCTGAAAATGCATTTTCAGCACTAAAAAAACCAAACTTTTATAACAGCTAAACCAAACGTTTCCAATGTAAATTTCCACCTTTATATAGTGTAAAAAGACATCCTGAAGCCTGGGCAGTCATTAATTTGATTGTCCAATATTTCCCTTATGAGATAATGCCTCTCATAGCAAATGTGTACAGCGCGAGCTGAAAATGCATTTACAGCACTAAAAAACCAAACTTTTATAACAGCTAAACCAAACGTTTCCAATGTAAATTTCCACCTTTATATAGTGTAAAAAGACATCCTGAAGCCTGGGCAGTCATTAATTTGATTGTCCAATATTTCCCTTATGAGATAATGCCTCTCATAGCAAATGTGTACAGCGCGAGCTGAAAATGCATTTACAGCACTAAAAAACCAAACTTTTATAACAGCTAAACCAAACGTTTCCAATGTAAATTTCCACCTTTATATAGTGTAGAAAGGCATCCTGAAGCCTGGAAAGTCATTAATTTGATTGTCCAGTATTTCCTTCATGAGATATTGCAACACTTAGAAAAAGAGTACAGCGCCAGCAGACAATGAATTTTCAGCACTAAAAAAACGAAACTTCATTAACAGCTAAACTAAACGTTTCCAATGTAAATTTCCACCTTTATATAGTGTAAAAAGACATCCTGAAGCCTGGGCAGTCATTAATTTGATTGTCCAATATTTCCCTTATGAGATAATGCCTCTCATAGCAAATGTGTACAGCGCGAGCTGAAAATGCATTTACAGCACTAAAAAACCAAACTTTTATAACAGCTAAACCAAACGTTTCCAATGTAAATTTCCACCTTTATATAGTGTAGAAAGGCATCCTGAAGCCTGGAAAGTCATTAATTTGATTGTCCAGTATTTCCTTCATGAGATATTGCAACACTTAGAAAGAGTGTACAGCGCCAGCAGACAATGAATTTTCAGCACTAAAAAAACGAAACTTCATTAACAGCTAAACCAAACGTTTCCAATGTAAATTTCCACATTTATAGAGTGTAAAAAGGCATCCTGAAGCCTGGGAAGTCATTAATTTGATTGTCCAGTATTTCCCTTATGAGATAATGCCTCACATAGCAAATGTGTACAGTGCGAGCTGAAAATGCATTTTCAGCATTAAAAAACCCAACTTTTATAACAGCTAAACCAAACGTTTCCAATGTAAATTTCCACCTTTATATAGTGTAAAAAGACATCCTGAAGCCTGGGCAGTCATTAATTTGATTGTCCAATATTTCCCTTTTGAGATAATGCCTCTCATAGCAAATGTGTACAGCGCGAGCTGAAAATGCATTTACAGCACTAAAAAACCAAACTTTTATAACAGCTAAACCAAACGTTTCCAATGTACATTTCCACCTTTATATAGTGTAGAAAGGCATCCTGAAGCCTGGAAAGTCATTAATTTGATTGTCCAGTATTTCCTTCATGAGATATTGCAACACTTAGAAAAAGTGTACAGCGCCAGCAGACAATGAATTTTTAGCACTAAAAAAACGACACTTCATTAACAGCTAAACTAAACGTTTCCAATGTAAATTTCCACCCTTATATAGTGTAAAAAGACATCCTGAAGCCTGGGCAGTCATTAATTTGATTGTCCAATATTTCCCTTATGAGATAATGCCTCTCATAGCAAATGTGTACAGCGCGAGCTGAAAATGCATTTACAGCACTAAAAAACCAAACTTTTATAACAGCTAAACCAAACGTTTCCAATGTAAATTTCCACCTTTATATAGTGTAGAAAGGCATCCTGAAGCCTGGAAAGTCATTAATTTGATTGTCCAGTATTTCCTTCATGAGATATTGCAACACTTAGAAAAAGTGTACAGCGCCAGCAGACAATGAATTTTCAGCACTAAAAAAACGAAACTTCATTAACAGCTAAACCAAACGTTTCCAATGTAAATTTCCACATTTATAGAGTGTAAAAGGGCATCCTGAAGCCTGGGAAGTCATTAATTTGATTGTCCAGTATTTCCCTTATGAGATAATGCCTCACATAGCAAATGTGTACAGTGCGAGCTGAAAATGCATTTTCAGCACTAAAAAACCAAACTTTTATAACAGCTAAACCAAACGTTTCCAATGTAAATTTCCACCTTTATATAGTGTAAAAAGACATCCTGAAGCCTGGGCAGTCATTAATTTGATTGTCCAGTATTTCCCTTATGAGATAATGCCTCACATAGCAAATGTGTACAGTGCGAGCTGAAAATGCATTTTCAGCACTAAAAAAACCAAACTTTTATAACAGCTAAACCAAACGTTTCCAATGTAAATTTCCACCTTTATATAGTGTAAAAAGACATCCTGAAGACTGGGCAGTCATTAATTTGATTGTCCAATATTTCCCTTCTGAGATAATGCCTCTCATAGCAAATGTGTACAGCGCGAGCTGAAAATGCATTTACAGCACTAAAAAAACAAACTTTTATAACAGCTAAACCAAACGTTTCCAATGTACATTTCCAACTTTATATAGTGTAGAAAGGCATCCTGAAGCCTGGAAAGTCATTAATTTGATTGTCCAGTATTTCCTTCATGAGATATTGCAACACTTAGAAAAAGTGTACAGCGCCAGCAGACAATGAATTTTCAGCACTAAAAAAACGAAACTTCATTAACAGCTAAACTAAAAGTTTCCAATGTAAATTTCCACCTTTATATAGTGTAAAAAGACATCCTGAAGCCTGGGCAGCCATTAATTTGATTGTCCAATATTTCCCTTATGAGATAATGCCTCTCATAGCAAATGTGTACAGCGCGAGCTGAAAATGCATTTACAGCACTAAAAAACCAAACTTTTATAACAGCTAAACCAAACGTTTCCAATGTAAATTTCCACCTTTATATAGTGTAAATAGACATCCTGAAGCCTGGGCAGTCATTAATTTGATTGTCCAATATTTCCCTTATGAGATAATGCCTCTCATAGCAAATGTGTACAGCGCGAGCTGAAAATGCATTTACAGCACTAAAAAACCAAACTTTTATAACAGCTAAACCAAACGTTTCCAATGTAAATTTCCACCTTTATAGAGTGTAAAAAGGCATCCTGAAGCCTGGGAAGTCATTAATTTGATTGTCCAGTATTTCCCTTATGAGATAATGCCTCTCATAGCAAATGTGTACAGCGCGAGCTGAAAATGCATTTACAGCACTAAAAAACCAAACTTTTATAACAGCTAAACCAAACGTTTCAAATGTAAATTTCCACCTTTATATAGTGTAGAAAGGCATCCTGAAGCCTGGAAAGTCATTAATTTGATTGTCCAGTATTTCCTTCATGAGATATTGCAACACTTAGAAAAAGTGTACAGGGCCAGCAGACAATGAATTTTCAGCACTAAAAAAAACGAAACTTCATTAACAGCTAAACTAAACGTTTCCAATGTAAATTTCCACCTTTATATAGTGTAAAAAGACATCCTGAAGCCTGGGCAGTCATTAATTTGATTGTCCAATATTTCCCTTATGAGATAATGCCTCTCATTGCAAATGTGTACAGCGCGAGCTGAAAATGCATTTACAGCACGAAAAAAACAAACTTTTATAACAGCTAAACCAAACGTTTCCAATGTAAATTTCCACCTTTATAGAGTGTAAAAAGGCATCCTGAAGCCTGGGAAGTCATTAATTTGATTGTCCAGTATTTCCCTTATGAGATAATGCCTCACATAGCAAATGTGTACAGTGCGAGCTGAAAATGCATTTTAAGCACTAAAAAACCAAACATTTATAACAGCTAAACCAAACGTTTCCAATGTAAATTTCCACCTTTATATAGTGTAAAAAGACATCCTGAAGCCTGGGCAGTCATTAATTTGATTGTCCAATATTTCCCTTATGAGATAATGCCTCTCATAGCAAATGTGTACAGCGCGAGCTGAAAATGCATTTACAGCACTAAAAAACCAAACTTTTATAACAGCTAAACCAAACGTTTCAAATGTAAATTTCCACCTTTATATAGTGTAGAAAGGCATCCTGAAGCCTGGAAAGTCATTAATTTGATTGTCCAGTATTTCCTTCATGAGATATGGCAACACTTAGAAAGAGTGTACAGCGCCAGCAGACAATGAATTTTCAGCACTAAAAAAACGAAACTTCATTAACAGCTAAACCAAACGTTTCCAATGTAAATTTCCACATTTATAGAGTGTAAAAAGGCATCCTGAAGCCTGGGAAGTCGTTAATTTGATTGTCCAGTATTTCCCTTATGAGATAATGCCTCACATAGCAAATGTGTACAGTGCGAGCTGAAAATGCATTTTAAGCACTAAAAAACCAAACTTTTATAACAGCTAAACCAAACGTTTCCAATGTAAATTTCCACCTTTATATAGTGTAAAAAGACATCCTGAAGCCTGGGCAGTCATTAATTTGATTGTCCAATATTTCCCTTATGAGATAATGCCTCTCATAGCAAATGTGTACAGCGCGAGCTGAAAATGCATTTACAGCACTAAAAAACCAAACTTTTATAACAGCTAAACCAAACGTTTCAAATGTAAATTTCCACCTTTATATAGTGTAGAAAGGCATCCTGAAGCCTGGAAAGTCATTAATTTGATTGTCCAGTATTTCCTTCATGAGATATTGCAACACTTAGAAAGAGTGTACAGCGCCAGCAGACAATGAATTTTCAGCACTAAAAAAACGAAACTTCATTAACAGCTAAACCAAACGTTTCCAATGTAAATTTCCACATTTATAGAGTGTAAAAAGGCATCCTGAAGCCTGGGAAGTCGTTAATTTGATTGTCCAGTATTTCCCTTATGAGATAATGCCTCACATAGCAAATGTGTACAGTGCGAGCTGAAAATGCATTTTCAGCATTAAAAAACCCAACTTTTATAACAGCTAAACCAAACGTTTCCAATGTAAATTTCCACCTTTATAGTGTAAAAAGACATCCTGAAGCCTGGGCAGTCATTAATTTGATTGTCCAATATTTCCCTTTTGAGATAATGCCTCTCATAGCAAATGTGTACAGCGTGAGCTGAAAATGCATTTACAGCACTAAAAAACCAAACTTTTATAACAGCTAAACCAAACGTTTCCAATGTACATTTCCACCTTTATATAGTGTAGAAAGGCATCCTGAAGCCTGGAAAGTCATTAATTTGATTGTCCAGTATTTCCTTCATGAGATATTGCAACACTTAGAAAAAGTGTACAGCGCCAGCAGACAATGAATTTTCAGCACTAAAAAACGACACTTCATTAACAGCTAAACTAAACGTTTCCAATGTAAATTAACACCCTTATATAGTGTAAAAAGACATCCTGAAGCCTGGGCAGTCATTAATTTGATTGTCCAATATTTCCCTTATGAGATAATGCCTCTCATAGCAAATGTGTACAGCGCGAGCTGAAAATGCATTTACAGCACTAAAAAACCAAACTTTTATAACAGCTAAACCAAACGTTTCCAATGTACATTTCCACCTTTATATAGTGTAGAAAGGCATCCTGAAGCCTGGAAAGTCATTAATTTGATTGTCCAGTATTTCCTTCATGAGATATTGCAACACTTAGAAAAAGTGTACAGCGCCAGCAGACAATGAATTTTCAGCACTAAAAAAACGAAACTTCATTAACAGCTAAACCAAACGTTTCCAATGTAAATGTCCACATTTATAGAGTGTAAAAAGGCATCCTGAAGCCTGGGAAGTCATTAATTTGATTGTCCAGTATTTCCCTTATGAGATAATGCCTCACATAGCAAATGTGTACAGTGCGAGCTGAAAATGCATTTTCAGCACTAAAAAACTAAACGTTTATAACAGCTAAACCAAACGTTTCCAATGTAAATTTCCACCTTTATATAGTGTAAAAAGACATCCTGAAGCGTGGGCAGTCATTAATTTGATTGTCCAGTATTTCCCTTATGAGATAATGCCTCACATAGCAAATGTGTACAGTGCGAGCTGAAAATGCATTTTCAGCACTAAAAAAACCAAACTTTTATAACAGCTAAACCAAACGTTTCCAATGTAAATTGCCACCTTTATATAGTGTAAAAAGGCATCCTGAAGCCTGGAAAGTCATTAATTTGATTGTCCAGTATTTCCTTCATGAGATATTGCAACACTTAGAAAAAGTGTACAGCGCCAGCAGACAATGAATTTTCAGCACTAAAAAAACGAAACTTCATTAACAGCTAAACCAAACGTTTCCAATGTAAATTTCCACATTTATAGAGTGTAAAAAGGCATCCTGAAGCCTGGGAAGTCATTAATTTGATTGTCCAGTATTTCCCTTATGAGATAATGCCTCACATAGCAAATGTGTACAGTGCGAGCTGAAAATGCATTTACAGTTCTAAAAAACCAAACTTTTATAACAGCTAAACCAAACGTTTCCAATGTAAATTTCCACCTTTATATAGTGTAGAAAGGCATCCTGAAGCCTGGAAAGTCATTAATTTGATTGTCCAGTATTTCCTTCATGAGATATTGCAACACTTAGAAAAAGTGTACAGCGCCAGCAGACAATGAATTTTCAGCACTAAAAAAACGAAACTTCATTAACAGCTAAACTAAACGTTTCCAATGTATATTTCCACCTTTATATAGTGTAAAAAGACATCCTGAAGCCTGGGCAGTCATTAATTTGATTGTCCAATATTTCCCTTATGAGATAATGCCTCTCATAGCAAATGTGTACAGCGCGAGCTGAAAATGCATTTACAGCACGAAAAAACCAAACTTTTATAACAGCTAAACCAAACGTTTCAAATGTAAATTTCCACCTTTATATAGTGTAGAAAGGCATCCTGAAGCCTGGAAAGTCATTAATTTGATTGTCCAGTATTTCCTTCATGAGATATTGCAACACTTAGAAAAAGTGTACAGGGCCAGCAGACAATGAATTTTCAGCACTAAAAAAAACGAAACTTCATTAACAGCTAAACTAAACGTTTCCAATGTAAATTTCCACCTTTATATAGTGTAAAAAGACATCCTGAAGCCTGGGCAGTCATTAATTTGATTGTCCAGTATTTCCCTTATGAGATAATGCCTCACATAGCAAATGTGTACAATGCGAGCTGAAAATGCATTTTCAGCACTAAAAAAACAAACTTTTATAACAGCTAAACCAAACGTTTGCAATGTAAATTTCCACCTTTAGATAGTGTAAAAAGACATCCTGAAGCCTGGGCAGTCATTAATTTGATTGTCCAGTATTTCCCTTAAGAGATAATGCCTCACATAGCAAATGTGTACAGTGCGAGCTGAAAATGCATTTTCAGCACTAAAAAAACCAAACTTTTATAACAGCTAAACCAAACGTTTCCAATGTAAATTTCCACCTTTATATAGTGTAAAAAGACATCCTGAAGCCTGGGCAGTCATTAATTTGATTGTCCAATATTTCCCTTATGAGATAATGCCTCTCATAGCAAATGTGTACAGCGCGAGCTGAAAATGCATTTACAGCACTAAAAAACCAAACTTTTATAACAGCTAAACCAAACGTTTCCAATGTAAATTTCCACCTTTATATAGTGTAAAAAGACATCCTGAAGCCTGGGCAGTCATTAATTTGATTGTCCAATATTTCCCTTATGAGATAATGCCTCTCATAGCAAATGTGTACAGCGCGAGCTGAAAATGCATTTACAGCACTAAAAAACCAAACTTTTATAACAGCTAAACCAAACGTTTCCAATGTAAATTTCCACCTTTATATAGTGTAGAAAGGCATCCTGAAGCCTGGAAAGTCATTAATTTGATTGTCCAGTATTTCCTTCATGAGATATTGCAACACTTAGAAAAAGAGTACAGCGCCAGCAGACAATGAATTTTCAGCACTAAAAAAAACGAAACTTCATTAACAGCTAAACTAAACGTTTCCAATGTAAATTTCCACCTTTATATAGTGTAAAAAGACATCCTGAAGCCTGGGCAGTCATTAATTTGATTGTCCAATATTTCCCTTATGAGATAATGCCTCTCATAGCAAATGTGTACAGCGCGAGCTGAAAATGCATTTACAGCACTAAAAAACCAAACTTTTATAACAGCTAAACCAAACGTTTCCAATGTAAATTTCCACCTTTATATAGTGTAGAAAGGCATCCTGAAGCCTGGAAAGTCATTAATTTGATTGTCCAGTATTTCCTTCATGAGATATTGCAACACTTAGAAAGAGTGTACAGCGCCAGCAGACAATGAATTTTCAGCACTAAAAAAACGAAACTTCATTAACAGCTAAACCAAACGTTTCCAATGTAAATTTCCACATTTATAGAGTGTAAAAAGGCATCCTGAAGCCTGGGAAGTCATTAATTTGATTGTCCAGTATTTCCCTTATGAGATAATGCCTCACATAGCAAATGTGTACAGTGCAAGCTGAAAATGCATTTTCAGCATTAAAAAACCCAACTTTTATAACAGCTAAACCAAACGTTTCCAATGTAAATTTCCACCTTTATATAGTGTAAAAAGACATCCTGAAGCCTGGGCAGTCATTAATTTGATTGTCCAATATTTCCCTTTTGAGATAATGCCTCTCATAGCAAATGTGTACAGCGCGAGCTGAAAATGCATTTACAGCACTAAAAAACCAAACTTTTATAACAGCTAAACCAAACGTTTCCAATGTAAATTTCCACATTTATAGAGTGTAAAAAGGCATCCTGAAGCCTGGGAAGTCATTAATTTGATTGTCCAGTATTTCCCTTATGAGATAATGCCTCACATAGCAAATGTGTACAGTGCGAGCTGAAAATGCATTTTCAGCACTAAAAAAACCAAACTTTTATAACAGCTAAACCAAACGTTTCCAATGTAAATTTCCACCTTTATATAGTGTAAAAAGACATCCTGAAGCCTGGGCAGTCATTAATTTGATTGTCCAATATTTCCCTTATGAGACAATGCCTCTCATAGCAAATGTGTACAGCGCGAGCTGAAAATGCATTTACAGCACTTAAAAAACAAACTTTTATAACAGCTAAACCAAACGTTTCCAATGTACATTTCCACCTTTATATAGTGTAGAAAGGCATCCTGAAGCCTGGAAAGTCATTAATTTGATTGTCCAGTATTTCCTTCATGAGATATTGCAACACTTAGAAAAAGTGTACAGCGCCAGCAGACAATGAATTTTCAGCACTAAAAAAACGAAACTTCATTAACAGCTAAACCAAACGTTTCCAATGTAAATTTCCACATTTATAGAGTGTAAAAAGGCATCCTGAAGCCTGGGAAGTCATTAATTTGATTGTCCAGTATTTCCCTTATGAGATAATGCCTCACATAGCAAATGTGTACAGTGCGAGCTGAAAATGCATTTACAGCACTAAAAAACCAAACTTTTATAACAGCTAAACCAAACGTTTCCAATGTAAATTTCCACCTTTATATAGTGTAGAAAGGCATCCTGAAGCCTGGAAAGTCATTGATTTGATTGTCCAGTATTTCCTTCATGAGATATTGCAACACTTAGAAAAAGTGTACAGCGCCAGCAGACAATGAATTTTCAGCACTAAAAAAACGAAACTTCATTAACAGCTAAACTAAACGTTTCCAATGTAAATTTCCAACTTTATATAGAGTAAAAAGACATCCTGAAGCCTGGGCAGCCAATAATTTGATTGTCCAATATTTCCCTTATGAGATAATGCCTCTCATAGCAAATGTGTACAGCGCGAGCTGAAAATGCATTTACAGCACTAAAAAACCAAACTTTTATAACAGCTAAACCAAACGTTTCCAATGTAAATTTCCACCTTTATATAGTGTAAAAAGACATCCTGAAGCCTGGGCAGTCATTAATTTGATTGTCCAATATTTCCCTTATGAGATAATGCCTCTCATAGCAAATGTGTACAGCGCGAGCTGAAAATGCATTTACAGCACTAAAAAACCAAACTTTTATAACAGCTAAACCAAACGTTTCCAATGTAAATTTCCACCTTTATATAGTGTAGAAAGGCATCCTGAAGCCTGGAAAGTCATTAATTTGATTGTCCAGTATTTCCTTCATGAGATATTGCAACACTTAGAAAGAGTGTACAGCGCCAGCAGACAATGAATTTTCAGCACTAAAAAAACGAAACTTCATTAACAGCTAAACCAAACGTTTCCAATGTAAATTTCCACATTTATAGAGTGTAAAAAGGCATCCTGAAGCCTGGGAAGTCATTAATTTGATTGTCCAGTATTTCCCTTATGAGATAATGCCTCACAGAGCAAATGTGTACAGTGCGAGCTGAAAATGCATTTTCAGCATTAAAAAACCCAACTTTTATAACAGCTAAACCAAACGTTTCCAATGTAAATTTCCACCTTTATATAGTGTAAAAAGACATCCTGAAGCCTGGGCAGTCATTAATTTGATTGTCCAATATTTCCCTTTTGAGATAATGCCTCTCATAGCAAATGTGTACAGCGCGAGCTGAAAATGCATTTACAGCACTAAAAAACCAAACTTTTATAACAGCTAAACCAAACGTTTCCAATGTACATTTCCACCTTTATATAGTGTAGAAAGGCATCCTGAAGCCTGGAAAGTCATTAATTTGATTGTCCAGTATTTCCTTCATGAGATATTGCAACACTTAGAAAAAGTGTACAGCGCCAGCAGACAATGAATTTTCAGCACTAAAAAAACGAAACTTCATTAACAGCTAAACTAAACGTTTCCAATGTATATTTCCACCTTTATATAGTGTAAAAAGACATCCTGAAGCCTGGGCAGTCATTAATTTGATTGTCCAATATTTCCCTTATGAGATAATGCCTCTCATAGCAAATGTGTACAGCGCGAGCTGAAAATGCATTTACAGCACTAAAAAACCAAACTTTTATAACAGCTAAACCAAACGTTTCCAATGTAAATTTCCACCTTTATATAGTGTAGAAAGGCATCCTGAAGCCTGGAAAGTCATTAATTTGATTGTCCAGTATTTCCTTCATGAGATATTTCAACACTTAGAAAAAGTGTACAGCGCCAGCAGACAATGAATTTTCAGCACTAAAAAAACGAAACTTCATTAACAGCTAAACCAAACGTTTCCAATGTAAATTTCCACATTTATAGAGTGTAAAAAGGCATCCTGAAGCCTGGGAAGTCATTAATTTGATTGTCCAGTATTTCCCTTATGAGATAATGCCTCACATAGCA
The DNA here is from genome assembly GCF_059441095.1 of Idiotropiscis lumnitzeri. Classification (NCBI taxonomy): domain Eukaryota; kingdom Metazoa; phylum Chordata; class Actinopteri; order Syngnathiformes; family Syngnathidae; genus Idiotropiscis; species Idiotropiscis lumnitzeri. The sequence continues at coordinate 408,398 of NW_028283703.1, forward strand.
AATGTGTACAGTGCGAGCTGAAAATGCATTTTCAGCACTAAAAAACCAAACTTTTATAACAGCTAAACCAAACGTTTCCAATGTAAATTTCCACCTTTATATAGTGTAAAAAGACATCCTGAAGCCTGGGCAGTCATTAATTTGATTGTCCAGTATTTCCCTTATGAGATAATGCCTCACATAGCAAATGTGTACAGCGCGAACTGAAAATGCATTTACAGCACTAAAAAACCAAACTTTTATAACAGCTAAACCAAACGTTTCCAATGTAAATTTCCACCTTTATATAGTGTAAAAAGACATCCTGAAGCCTGGGCAGTCATTAATTTGATTGTCCAATATTTCCCTTATGAGATAATGCCTCTCATAGCAAATGTGTACAGCGCGAGCTGAAAATGCATTTACAGCACTAAAAAACCAAACTTTTATAACAGCTAAACCAAACGTTTCCAATGTAAATTTCCACCTTTATATAGTGTAGAAAGGCATCCTGAAGCCTGGAAAGTCATTAATTTGATTGTCCAGTATTTCCTTCATGAGATATTGCAACACTTAGAAAAAGTGTACAGCGCCAGCAGACAATGAATTTTCAGCACTAAAAAAACGAAACTTCATTAACAGCTAAACTAAACGTTTCCAATGTATATTTCCACCTTTATATAGTGTAAAAAGACATCCTGAAGCCTGGGCAGTCATTAATTTGATTGTCCAATATTTCCCTTATGAGATAATGCCTCTCATAGCAAATGTGTACAGCGCGAGCTGAAAATGCATTTACAGCACTAAAAAAACAAACTTTTATAACAGCTAAACCAAACGTTTCAAATGTTAATTTCCACCTTTATATAGTGTAGAAAGGCATCCTGAAGCCTGGAAAGTCATTAATTTGATTGTCCAGTATTTCCTTCATGAGATATTGCAACACTTAGAAAAAGTGTACAGCGCCAGCAGACAATGAATTTTCAGCACTAAAAAAACGAAACTTCATTAACAGGTAAACCAAACGTTTCCAATGTGAATTTCCACATTTATAGAGTGTAAAAAGGCATCCATAAGCCTGCGAAGTCATTAATTTGATTGTCCAGTATTTCCCTTATGAGATAATGCCTCACATAGCAAATGTGTACAGTGCGAGCTGAAAATGCATTTTCAGCACTAAAAAACCAAACTTTTATAACAGCTAAACCAAACGTTTCCAATGTAAATTTCCACCTTTAGATAGTGTAAAAAGACATCCTGAAGCCTGGGCAGTCATTAATTTGATTGTCCAGTATTTCCCTTATGAGATAATGCCTCACATAGCAAATGTGTACAGTGCGAGCTGAAAATGCATTTTCAGCACTAAAAAAACCAAACTTTTATAACAGCTAAACCAAACGTTTCCAATGTAAATTTCCACCTTTATATAGTGTAAAAAGACATCCTGAAGCCTGGGCAGTCATTAATTTGATTGTCCAATATTTCCCTTATGAGATAATGCCTCTCATAGCAAATGTGTACAGCGCGAGCTGAAAATGCATTTACAGCACTAAAAAACCAAACTTTTATAACAGCTAAACCAAACGTTTCCAATGTAAATTTCCACCTTTATATAGTGTAGAAAGGCATCCTGAAGCCTGGAAAGACATTAATTTGATTGTCCAGTATTTCCTTCATGAGATATTGCAACACTTAGAAAAAGTGTACAGCGCCAGCAGACAATGAATTTTCAGCACTAAAAAAACGAAACTTCATTAACAGCTAAACCAAACGTTTCCAATGTAAATTTCCACATTTATAGAGTGTAAAAAGGCATCCTGAAGCCTGGGAAGTCATTAATTTGATTGTCCAGTATTTCCCTTATGAGATAATGCCTCACATAGCAAATGTGTACAGTGCGAGCTGAAAATGCATTTTCAGCACTAAAAAACCAAACTTTTATAACAGCTAAACCAAACGTTTCCAATGTAAATTTCCACCTTTATATAGTGTAAAAAGACATCCTGAAGCCTGGGCAGTCATTAATTTGATTGTCCAGTATTTCCCTTATGAGATAATGCCTCACATAGCAAATGTGTACAGTGCGAGCTGAAAATGCATTTTCAGCACTAAAAAAACCAAACTTTTATAACAGCTAAACCAAACGTTTCCAATGTAAATTTCCACCTTTATATAGTGTAAAAAGACATCCTGAAGCCTGGGCAGACATTAATTTGATTGTCCAATATTTCCCTTATGAGACAATGCCTCTCATAGCAAATGTGTACAGCGCGAGCTGAAAATGCATTTACAGCACTAAAAAAACAAACTTTTATAACAGCTAAACCAAACGTTTCCAATGTACATTTCCACCTTTATATAGTGTAGAAAGGCATCCTGAAGCCTGGAAAGTCATTAATTTGATTGTCCAGTATTTCCTTCATGAGATATTGCAACACTTAGAAAAAGTGTACAGCGCCAGCAGACAATGAATTTTCAAGCACTAAAAAAACGAAACTTCATTAACAGCTAAACCAAACGTTTCCAATGTAAATTTCCACATTTATAGAGTGTAAAAAGGCATCCTGAAGCCTGGGAAGTCATTAATTTGATTGTCCAGTATTTCCCTTATGAGATAATGCCTCACATAGCAAATGTGTACAGTGCGAGCTGAAAATGCATTTACAGCACTAAAAAACCAAACTTTTATAACAGCTAAACCAAACGTTTCCAATGTAAATTTCCACCTTTATATAGTGTAGAAAGGCATCCTGAAGCCTGGAAAGTCATTGATTTGATTGTCCAGTATTTCCTTCATGAGATATTGCAACACTTAGAAAAAGTGTACAGCGCCAGCAGACAATGAATTTTCAGCACTAAAAAAACGAAACTTCATTAACAGCTAAACTAAACGTTTCCAATGTAAATTTCCAACTTTATATAGAGTAAAAAGACATCCTGAAGCCTGGGCAGCCATTAATTTGATTGTCCAATATTTCCCTTATGAGATAATGCCTCTCATAGCAAATGTGTACAGCGCGAGCTGAAAATGCATTTACAGCACTAAAAAACCAAACTTTTATAACAGCTAAACCAAACGTTTCCAATGTAAATTTCCACCTTTATATAGTGTAAAAAGACATCCTGAAGCCTGGGCAGTCATTAATTTGATTGTCCAATATTTCCCTTATGAGATAATGCCTCTCATAGCAAATGTGTACAGCGCGAGCTGAAAATGCATTTACAGCACTAAAAAACCAAACTTTTATAACAGCTAAACCAAACGTTTCCAATGTAAATTTCCACCTTTATATAGTGTAGAAAGGCATCCTGAAGCCTGGAAAGTCATTAATTTGATTGTCCAGTATTTCCTTCATGAGATATTGCAACACTTAGAAAAAGTGTACAGCGCCAGCAGACAATGAATTTTCAGCACTAAAAAAACGAAACTTCATTAACAGCTATACTAAACGTTTCCAATGTAAATTTCCACCTTTATATAGTGTAAAAAGACATCCTGAAGCCTGGGCAGTCATTAATTTGATTGTCCAATATTTCCCTTATGAGATAATGCCTCTCATAGCAAATGTGTACAGCGCGAGCTGAAAATGCATTTACAGCACTAAAAAACCAAACTTTTATAACAGCTAAACCAAACGTTTCCAATGTAAATTTCCACCTTTATATAGTGTAGAAAGGCATCCTGAAGCCTGGAAAGTCATTAATTTGATTGTCCAGTATTTCCTTCATGAGATATTGCAACACTTAGAGTGTACAGCGCCAGCAGACAATGAATTTTCAGCACTAAAAAAACGAAACTTCATTAACAGCTAAACCAAACGTTTCCAATGTAAATTTCCACATTTATAGAGTGTAAAAAGGCATCCTGAAGCCTGGGAAGTCATTAATTTGATTGTCCAGTATTTCCCTTATGAGATAATGCCTCACATAGCAAATGTGTACAGTGCGAGCTGAAAATGCATTTTCAGCATTAAAAAACCCAACTTTTATAACAGCTAAACCAAACGTTTCCAATGTAAATTTCCACCTTTATATAGTGTAAAAAGACATCCTGAAGCCTGGGCAGACATTAATTTGATTGTCCAATATTTCCCTTATGAGACAATGCCTCTCATAGCAAATGTGTACAGCGCGAGCTGAAAATGCATTTACAGCACTAAAAAAACAAACTTTTATAACAGCTAAACCAAACGTTTCCAATGTACATTTCCACCTTTATATAGTGTAGAAAGGCATCCTGAAGCCTGGAAAGTCATTAATTTGATTGTCCAGTATTTCCTTCATGAGATATTGCAACACTTAGAAAAAGTGTACAGCGCCAGCAGACAATGAATTTTCAAGCACTAAAAAAACGAAACTTCATTAACAGCTAAACCAAACGTTTCCAATGTAAATTTCCACATTTATAGAGTGTAAAAAGGCATCCTGAAGCCTGGGAAGTCATTAATTTGATTGTCCAGTATTTCCCTTATGAGATAATGCCTCACATAGCAAATGTGTACAGTGCGAGCTGAAAATGCATTTACAGCACTAAAAAACCAAACTTTTATAACAGCTAAACCAAACGTTTCCAATGTAAATTTCCACCTTTATATAGTGTAGAAAGGCATCCTGAAGCCTGGAAAGTCATTGATTTGATTGTCCAGTATTTCCTTCATGAGATATTGCAACACTTAGAAAAAGTGTACAGCGCCAGCAGACAATGAATTTTCAGCACTAAAAAAACGAAACTTCATTAACAGCTAAACTAAACGTTTCCAATGTAAATTTCCAACTTTATATAGAGTAAAAAGACATCCTGAAGCCTGGGCAGCCATTAATTTGATTGTCCAATATTTCCCTTATGAGATAATGCCTCTCATAGCAAATGTGTACAGCGCGAGCTGAAAATGCATTTACAGCACTAAAAAACCAAACTTTTATAACAGCTAAACCAAACGTTTCCAATGTAAATTTCCACCTTTATATAGTGTAAAAAGACATCCTGAAGCCTGGGCAGTCATTAATTTGATTGTCCAATATTTCCCTTATGAGATAATGCCTCTCATAGCAAATGTGTACAGCGCGAGCTGAAAATGCATTTACAGCACTAAAAAACCAAACTTTTATAACAGCTAAACCAAACGTTTCCAATGTAAATTTCCACCTTTATATAGTGTAGAAAGGCATCCTGAAGCCTGGAAAGTCATTAATTTGATTGTCCAGTATTTCCTTCATGAGATATTGCAACACTTAGAAAAAGTGTACAGCGCCAGCAGACAATGAATTTTCAGCACTAAAAAAACGAAACTTCATTAACAGCTATACTAAACGTTTCCAATGTAAATTTCCACCTTTATATAGTGTAAAAAGACATCCTGAAGCCTGGGCAGTCATTAATTTGATTGTCCAATATTTCCCTTATGAGATAATGCCTCTCATAGCAAATGTGTACAGCGCGAGCTGAAAATGCATTTACAGCACTAAAAAACCAAACTTTTATAACAGCTAAACCAAACGTTTCCAATGTAAATTTCCACCTTTATATAGTGTAGAAAGGCATCCTGAAGCCTGGAAAGTCATTAATTTGATTGTCCAGTATTTCCTTCATGAGATATTGCAACACTTAGAGTGTACAGCGCCAGCAGACAATGAATTTTCAGCACTAAAAAAACGAAACTTCATTAACAGCTAAACCAAACGTTTCCAATGTAAATTTCCACATTTATAGAGTGTAAAAAGGCATCCTGAAGCCTGGGAAGTCATTAATTTGATTGTCCAGTATTTCCCTTATGAGATAATGCCTCACATAGCAAATGTGTACAGTGCGAGCTGAAAATGCATTTTCAGCATTAAAAAACCCAACTTTTATAACAGCTAAACCAAACGTTTCCAATGTAAATTTCCACCTTTATATAGTGTAAAAAGACATCCTGAAGCCTGGGCAGTCATTAATTTGATTGTCCAATATTTCCCTTTTGAGATAATGCCTCTCATAGCAAATGTGTACAGCGCGAGCTGAAAATGCATTTACAGCACTAAAAAACCAAACTTTTATAACAGCTAAACCAAACGTTTCCAATGTACATTTCCACCTTTATATAGTGTAAAAAGACATCCTGAAGCCTGGGCAGTCATTAATTTGATTGTCCAGTATTTCCTTCATGAGATATTGCAACACTTAGAAAAAGTGTACAGCGCCAGCAGACAATGAATTTTCAGCACTAAAAAAACGAAACTTCATTAACAGCTAAACTAAACGTTTCCAATGTATATTTCCACCTTTATATAGTGTAAAAAGACATCCTGAAGCCTGGGCAGTCATTAATTTGATTGTCCAATATTTCCCTTATGAGATAATGCCTCTCATAGCAAATGTGTACAGCGCGAGCTGAAAATGCATTTACAGCACTAAAAAACCAAACTTTTACAACAGCTAAACCAAACGTTTCCAATGTACATTTCCACCTTTATATAGTGTAGAAAGGCATCCTAAAGCCTGGAAAGTCATTAATTTGATTGTCCAGTATTTCCTTCATGAGATATTGCAACACTTAGAAAAAGTGTACAGCGCCAGCAGACAATGAATTTTCAGCACTAAAAAAACGAAACTTCATTAACAGCTAAACCAAACGTTTCCAATGTAAATTTCCACATTTATAGAGTGTAAAAAGGCATCCTGAAGCCTGGGAAGTCATTAATTTGATTGTCCAGTATTTCCCTTATGAGATAATGCCTCACATAGCAAATGTGTACAGTGCGAGCTGAAAATGCATTTTCAGCACTAAAAAACCAAACTTTTATAACAGCTAAACCAAACGTTTCCAATGTAAATTTCCACCTTTAGATAGTGTAAAAAGACATCCTGAAGCCTGGGCAGTCATTAATTTGATTGTCCAGTATTTCCCTTATGAGATAATGCCTCACATAGCAAATGTGTACAGTGCGAGCTGAAAATGCATTTTCAGCACTAAAAAAACCAAACTTTTATAACAGCTAAACCAAACGTTTCCAATGTAAATTTCCACCTTTATATAGTGTAAAAAGACATCCTGAAGCCTGGGCAGTCATTAATTTGTTTGTCCAATATTTCCCTTATGAGATAATGCCTCTCATAGCAAATGTGTACAGCGCGAGCTGAAAATGCATTTACAAGCACTAAAAAACCAAACTTTTATAACAGCTAAACCAAACGTTTCCAATGTAAATTTCCACCTTTATATAGTGTAGAAAGGCATCCTGAAGCCTGGAAAGTCATTAATTTGATTGTCCAGTATTTCCTTCATGAGATATTGCAACACTTAGAAAGAGTGTACAGCGCCAGCAGACAATGAATTTTCAGCACTAAAAAAACGAAACTTCATTAACAGCTAAACCAAACGTTTCCAATGTAAATTTCCACATTTATAGAGTGTAAAAAGGCATCCTGAAGCCTGGGTAGTCATTAATTTGATTGTCCAGTATTTCCCTTATGAGATAATGCCTCACATAGCAAATGTGTACAGTGCGAGCTGAAAATGCATTTTCAGCATTAAAAAACCCAACTTTTATAACAGCTAAACCAAACGTTTCCAATGTAAATTTCCACCTTTATATAGTGTAAAAAGACATCCTGAAGCCTGGGCAGTCATTAATTTGATTGTCCAATATTTCCCTTTTGAGATAATGCCTCTCATAGCAAATGTGTACAGCGCGAGCTGAAAATGCATTTACAGCACTAAAAACCAAACTTTTATAACAGCTAAACCAAACGTTTCCAATGTACATTTCCACCTTTATATAGTGTAGAAAGGCATCCTGAAGCCTGGAAAGTCATTAATTTGATTGTCCAGTATTTCCTTCATGAGATATTGCAACACTTAGAAAAAGTGTACAGCGCCAGCAGACAATGAATTTTCAGCACTAAAAAAACGAAACTTCATTAACAGCTAAACTAAACGTTTCCAATGTATATTTCCACCTTTATATAGTGTAAAAAGACATCCTGAAGCCTGGGCAGTCATTAATTTGATTGTCCAATATTTCCCTTATGAGATAATGCCTCTCATAGCAAATGTGTACAGCGCGAGCTGAAAATGCATTTACAGCACGAAAAAACCAAACTTTTATAACAGCTAAACCAAACGTTTCAAATGTAAATTTCCACCTTTATATAGTGTAGAAAGGCATCCTGAAGCCTGGAAAGTCATTAATTTGATTGTCCAGTATTTCCTTCATGAGATATTGCAACACTTAGAAAAAGTGTACAGCGCCAGCAGACAATGAATTTTCAGCACTAAAAAAACGAAACTTCATTAACAGCTAAACCAAACGTTTCCAATGTAAATTTCCACATTTATAGAGTGTAAAAAGGCATCCTGAAGCCTGGGAAGTCATTAATTTGATTGTCCAGTATTTCCCTTATGAGATAATGCCTCACATAGCAAATGTGTACAATGCGAGCTGAAAATGCATTTTCAGCACTAAAAAACCAAACTTTTATAACAGCTAAACCAAACGTTTCCAATGTAAATTTCCACCTTTAGATAGTGTAAAAAGACATCCTGAAGCCTGGGCAGTCATTAATTTGATTGTCCAGTATTTCCCTTAAGAGATAATGCCTCACATAGCAAATGTGTACAGTGCGAGCTGAAAATGCATTTTCAGCACTAAAAAAACCAAACTTTTATAACAGCTAAACCAAACGTTTCCAATGTAAATTTCCACCTTTATATAGTGTAAAAAGACATCCTGAAGCCTGGGCAGTCATTAATTTGATTGTCCAATATTTCCCTTATGAGATAATGCCTCTCATAGCAAATGTGTACAGCGCGAGCTGAAAATGCATTTACAGCACTAAAAAACCAAACTTTTATAACAGCTAAACCAAACGTTTCCAATGTAAATTTCCACCTTTATATAGTGTAAAAAGACATCCTGAAGCCTGGGCAGTCATTAATTTGATTGTCCAATATTTCCCTTATGAGATAATGCCTCTCATAGCAAATGTGTACAGCGCGAGCTGAAAATGCATTTACAGCACTAAAAAACCAAACTTTTATAACAGCTAAACCAAACGTTTCCAATGTAAATTTCCACCTTTATATAGTGTAGAAAGGCATCCTGAAGCCTGGAAAGTCATTAATTTGATTGTCCAGTATTTCCTTCATGAGATATTGCAACACTTAGAAAAAGAGTACAGCGCCAGCAGACAATGAATTTTCAGCACTAAAAAAACGAAACTTCATTAACAGCTAAACTAAACGTTTCCAATGTAAATTTCCACCTTTATATAGTGTAAAAAGACATCCTGAAGCCTGGGCAGTCATTAATTTGATTGTCCAATATTTCCCTTATGAGATAATGCCTCTCATAGCAAATGTGTACAGCGCGAGCTGAAAATGCATTTACAGCACTAAAAAACCAAACTTTTATAACAGCTAAACCAAACGTTTCCAATGTAAATTTCCACCTTTATATAGTGTAGAAAGGCATCCTGAAGCCTGGAAAGTCATTAATTTGATTGTCCAGTATTTCCTTCATGAGATATTGCAACACTTAGAAAGAGTGTACAGCGCCAGCAGACAATGAATTTTCAGCACTAAAAAAACGAAACTTCATTAACAGCTAAACCAAACGTTTCCAATGTAAATTTCCACATTTATAGAGTGTAAAAAGGCATCCTGAAGCCTGGGAAGTCATTAATTTGATTGTCCAGTATTTCCCTTATGAGATAATGCCTCACATAGCAAATGTGTACAGTGCGAGCTGAAAATGCATTTTCAGCATTAAAAAACCCAACTTTTATAACAGCTAAACCAAACGTTTCCAATGTAAATTTCCACCTTTATATAGTGTAAAAAGACATCCTGAAGCCTGGGCAGTCATTAATTTGATTGTCCAATATTTCCCTTTTGAGATAATGCCTCTCATAGCAAATGTGTACAGCGCGAGCTGAAAATGCATTTACAGCACTAAAAAACCAAACTTTTATAACAGCTAAACCAAACGTTTCCAATGTACATTTCCACCTTTATATAGTGTAGAAAGGCATCCTGAAGCCTGGAAAGTCATTAATTTGATTGTCCAGTATTTCCTTCATGAGATATTGCAACACTTAGAAAAAGTGTACAGCGCCAGCAGACAATGAATTTTTAGCACTAAAAAAACGACACTTCATTAACAGCTAAACTAAACGTTTCCAATGTAAATTTCCACCCTTATATAGTGTAAAAAGACATCCTGAAGCCTGGGCAGTCATTAATTTGATTGTCCAATATTTCCCTTATGAGATAATGCCTCTCATAGCAAATGTGTACAGCGCGAGCTGAAAATGCATTTACAGCACTAAAAAACCAAACTTTTATAACAGCTAAACCAAACGTTTCCAATGTAAATTTCCACCTTTATATAGTGTAGAAAGGCATCCTGAAGCCTGGAAAGTCATTAATTTGATTGTCCAGTATTTCCTTCATGAGATATTGCAACACTTAGAAAAAGTGTACAGCGCCAGCAGACAATGAATTTTCAGCACTAAAAAAACGAAACTTCATTAACAGCTAAACCAAACGTTTCCAATGTAAATTTCCACATTTATAGAGTGTAAAAGGGCATCCTGAAGCCTGGGAAGTCATTAATTTGATTGTCCAGTATTTCCCTTATGAGATAATGCCTCACATAGCAAATGTGTACAGTGCGAGCTGAAAATGCATTTTCAGCACTAAAAAACCAAACTTTTATAACAGCTAAACCAAACGTTTCCAATGTAAATTTCCACCTTTATATAGTGTAAAAAGACATCCTGAAGCCTGGGCAGTCATTAATTTGATTGTCCAGTATTTCCCTTATGAGATAATGCCTCACATAGCAAATGTGTACAGTGCGAGCTGAAAATGCATTTTCAGCACTAAAAAAACCAAACTTTTATAACAGCTAAACCAAACGTTTCCAATGTAAATTTCCACCTTTATATAGTGTAAAAAGACATCCTGAAGACTGGGCAGTCATTAATTTGATTGTCCAATATTTCCCTTCTGAGATAATGCCTCTCATAGCAAATGTGTACAGCGCGAGCTGAAAATGCATTTACAGCACTAAAAAAACAAACTTTTATAACAGCTAAACCAAACGTTTCCAATGTACATTTCCAACTTTATATAGTGTAGAAAGGCATCCTGAAGCCTGGAAAGTCATTAATTTGATTGTCCAGTATTTCCTTCATGAGATATTGCAACACTTAGAAAAAGTGTACAGCGCCAGCAGACAATGAATTTTCAGCACTAAAAAAACGAAACTTCATTAACAGCTAAACTAAAAGTTTCCAATGTAAATTTCCACCTTTATATAGTGTAAAAAGACATCCTGAAGCCTGGGCAGCCATTAATTTGATTGTCCAATATTTCCCTTATGAGATAATGCCTCTCATAGCAAATGTGTACAGCGCGAGCTGAAAATGCATTTACAGCACTAAAAAACCAAACTTTTATAACAGCTAAACCAAACGTTTCCAATGTAAATTTCCACCTTTATATAGTGTAAATAGACATCCTGAAGCCTGGGCAGTCATTAATTTGATTGTCCAATATTTCCCTTATGAGATAATGCCTCTCATAGCAAATGTGTACAGCGCGAGCTGAAAATGCATTTACAGCACTAAAAAACCAAACTTTTATAACAGCTAAACCAAACGTTTCCAATGTAAATTTCCACCTTTATAGAGTGTAAAAAGGCATCCTGAAGCCTGGGAAGTCATTAATTTGATTGTCCAGTATTTCCCTTATGAGATAATGCCTCTCATAGCAAATGTGTACAGCGCGAGCTGAAAATGCATTTACAGCACTAAAAAACCAAACTTTTATAACAGCTAAACCAAACGTTTCAAATGTAAATTTCCACCTTTATATAGTGTAGAAAGGCATCCTGAAGCCTGGAAAGTCATTAATTTGATTGTCCAGTATTTCCTTCATGAGATATTGCAACACTTAGAAAAAGTGTACAGGGCCAGCAGACAATGAATTTTCAGCACTAAAAAAAACGAAACTTCATTAACAGCTAAACTAAACGTTTCCAATGTAAATTTCCACCTTTATATAGTGTAAAAAGACATCCTGAAGCCTGGGCAGTCATTAATTTGATTGTCCAATATTTCCCTTATGAGATAATGCCTCTCATTGCAAATGTGTACAGCGCGAGCTGAAAATGCATTTACAGCACGAAAAAAACAAACTTTTATAACAGCTAAACCAAACGTTTCCAATGTAAATTTCCACCTTTATAGAGTGTAAAAAGGCATCCTGAAGCCTGGGAAGTCATTAATTTGATTGTCCAGTATTTCCCTTATGAGATAATGCCTCACATAGCAAATGTGTACAGTGCGAGCTGAAAATGCATTTTAAGCACTAAAAAACCAAACATTTATAACAGCTAAACCAAACGTTTCCAATGTAAATTTCCACCTTTATATAGTGTAAAAAGACATCCTGAAGCCTGGGCAGTCATTAATTTGATTGTCCAATATTTCCCTTATGAGATAATGCCTCTCATAGCAAATGTGTACAGCGCGAGCTGAAAATGCATTTACAGCACTAAAAAACCAAACTTTTATAACAGCTAAACCAAACGTTTCAAATGTAAATTTCCACCTTTATATAGTGTAGAAAGGCATCCTGAAGCCTGGAAAGTCATTAATTTGATTGTCCAGTATTTCCTTCATGAGATATGGCAACACTTAGAAAGAGTGTACAGCGCCAGCAGACAATGAATTTTCAGCACTAAAAAAACGAAACTTCATTAACAGCTAAACCAAACGTTTCCAATGTAAATTTCCACATTTATAGAGTGTAAAAAGGCATCCTGAAGCCTGGGAAGTCGTTAATTTGATTGTCCAGTATTTCCCTTATGAGATAATGCCTCACATAGCAAATGTGTACAGTGCGAGCTGAAAATGCATTTTAAGCACTAAAAAACCAAACTTTTATAACAGCTAAACCAAACGTTTCCAATGTAAATTTCCACCTTTATATAGTGTAAAAAGACATCCTGAAGCCTGGGCAGTCATTAATTTGATTGTCCAATATTTCCCTTATGAGATAATGCCTCTCATAGCAAATGTGTACAGCGCGAGCTGAAAATGCATTTACAGCACTAAAAAACCAAACTTTTATAACAGCTAAACCAAACGTTTCAAATGTAAATTTCCACCTTTATATAGTGTAGAAAGGCATCCTGAAGCCTGGAAAGTCATTAATTTGATTGTCCAGTATTTCCTTCATGAGATATTGCAACACTTAGAAAGAGTGTACAGCGCCAGCAGACAATGAATTTTCAGCACTAAAAAAACGAAACTTCATTAACAGCTAAACCAAACGTTTCCAATGTAAATTTCCACATTTATAGAGTGTAAAAAGGCATCCTGAAGCCTGGGAAGTCGTTAATTTGATTGTCCAGTATTTCCCTTATGAGATAATGCCTCACATAGCAAATGTGTACAGTGCGAGCTGAAAATGCATTTTCAGCATTAAAAAACCCAACTTTTATAACAGCTAAACCAAACGTTTCCAATGTAAATTTCCACCTTTATAGTGTAAAAAGACATCCTGAAGCCTGGGCAGTCATTAATTTGATTGTCCAATATTTCCCTTTTGAGATAATGCCTCTCATAGCAAATGTGTACAGCGCGAGCTGAAAATGCATTTACAGCACTAAAAAACCAAACTTTTATAACAGCTAAACCAAACGTTTCCAATGTACATTTCCACCTTTATATAGTGTAGAAAGGCATCCTGAAGCCTGGAAAGTCATTAATTTGATTGTCCAGTATTTCCTTCATGAGATATTGCAACACTTAGAAAAAGTGTACAGCGCCAGCAGACAATGAATTTTCAGCACTAAAAAACGACACTTCATTAACAGCTAAACTAAACGTTTCCAATGTAAATTAACACCCTTATATAGTGTAAAAAGACATCCTGAAGCCTGGGCAGTCATTAATTTGATTGTCCAATATTTCCCTTATGAGATAATGCCTCTCATAGCAAATGTGTACAGCGCGAGCTGAAAATGCATTTACAGCACTAAAAAACCAAACTTTTATAACAGCTAAACCAAACGTTTCCAATGTACATTTCCACCTTTATATAGTGTAGAAAGGCATCCTGAAGCCTGGAAAGTCATTAATTTGATTGTCCAGTATTTCCTTCATGAGATATTGCAACACTTAGAAAAAGTGTACAGCGCCAGCAGACAATGAATTTTCAGCACTAAAAAAACGAAACTTCATTAACAGCTAAACCAAACGTTTCCAATGTAAATGTCCACATTTATAGAGTGTAAAAAGGCATCCTGAAGCCTGGGAAGTCATTAATTTGATTGTCCAGTATTTCCCTTATGAGATAATGCCTCACATAGCAAATGTGTACAGTGCGAGCTGAAAATGCATTTTCAGCACTAAAAAACTAAACGTTTATAACAGCTAAACCAAACGTTTCCAATGTAAATTTCCACCTTTATATAGTGTAAAAAGACATCCTGAAGCGTGGGCAGTCATTAATTTGATTGTCCAGTATTTCCCTTATGAGATAATGCCTCACATAGCAAATGTGTACAGTGCGAGCTGAAAATGCATTTTCAGCACTAAAAAAACCAAACTTTTATAACAGCTAAACCAAACGTTTCCAATGTAAATTGCCACCTTTATATAGTGTAAAAAGGCATCCTGAAGCCTGGAAAGTCATTAATTTGATTGTCCAGTATTTCCTTCATGAGATATTGCAACACTTAGAAAAAGTGTACAGCGCCAGCAGACAATGAATTTTCAGCACTAAAAAAACGAAACTTCATTAACAGCTAAACCAAACGTTTCCAATGTAAATTTCCACATTTATAGAGTGTAAAAAGGCATCCTGAAGCCTGGGAAGTCATTAATTTGATTGTCCAGTATTTCCCTTATGAGATAATGCCTCACATAGCAAATGTGTACAGTGCGAGCTGAAAATGCATTTACAGTTCTAAAAAACCAAACTTTTATAACAGCTAAACCAAACGTTTCCAATGTAAATTTCCACCTTTATATAGTGTAGAAAGGCATCCTGAAGCCTGGAAAGTCATTAATTTGATTGTCCAGTATTTCCTTCATGAGATATTGCAACACTTAGAAAAAGTGTACAGCGCCAGCAGACAATGAATTTTCAGCACTAAAAAAACGAAACTTCATTAACAGCTAAACTAAACGTTTCCAATGTATATTTCCACCTTTATATAGTGTAAAAAGACATCCTGAAGCCTGGGCAGTCATTAATTTGATTGTCCAATATTTCCCTTATGAGATAATGCCTCTCATAGCAAATGTGTACAGCGCGAGCTGAAAATGCATTTACAGCACGAAAAAACCAAACTTTTATAACAGCTAAACCAAACGTTTCAAATGTAAATTTCCACCTTTATATAGTGTAGAAAGGCATCCTGAAGCCTGGAAAGTCATTAATTTGATTGTCCAGTATTTCCTTCATGAGATATTGCAACACTTAGAAAAAGTGTACAGGGCCAGCAGACAATGAATTTTCAGCACTAAAAAAAACGAAACTTCATTAACAGCTAAACTAAACGTTTCCAATGTAAATTTCCACCTTTATATAGTGTAAAAAGACATCCTGAAGCCTGGGCAGTCATTAATTTGATTGTCCAGTATTTCCCTTATGAGATAATGCCTCACATAGCAAATGTGTACAATGCGAGCTGAAAATGCATTTTCAGCACTAAAAAAACAAACTTTTATAACAGCTAAACCAAACGTTTCCAATGTAAATTTCCACCTTTAGATAGTGTAAAAAGACATCCTGAAGCCTGGGCAGTCATTAATTTGATTGTCCAGTATTTCCCTTAAGAGATAATGCCTCACATAGCAAATGTGTACAGTGCGAGCTGAAAATGCATTTTCAGCACTAAAAAAACCAAACTTTTATAACAGCTAAACCAAACGTTTCCAATGTAAATTTCCACCTTTATATAGTGTAAAAAGACATCCTGAAGCCTGGGCAGTCATTAATTTGATTGTCCAATATTTCCCTTATGAGATAATGCCTCTCATAGCAAATGTGTACAGCGCGAGCTGAAAATGCATTTACAGCACTAAAAAACCAAACTTTTATAACAGCTAAACCAAACGTTTCCAATGTAAATTTCCACCTTTATATAGTGTAAAAAGACATCCTGAAGCCTGGGCAGTCATTAATTTGATTGTCCAATATTTCCCTTATGAGATAATGCCTCTCATAGCAAATGTGTACAGCGCGAGCTGAAAATGCATTTACAGCACTAAAAAACCAAACTTTTATAACAGCTAAACCAAACGTTTCCAATGTAAATTTCCACCTTTATATAGTGTAGAAAGGCATCCTGAAGCCTGGAAAGTCATTAATTTGATTGTCCAGTATTTCCTTCATGAGATATTGCAACACTTAGAAAAAGAGTACAGCGCCAGCAGACAATGAATTTTCAGCACTAAAAAAAACGAAACTTCATTAACAGCTAAACTAAACGTTTCCAATGTAAATTTCCACCTTTATATAGTGTAAAAAGACATCCTGAAGCCTGGGCAGTCATTAATTTGATTGTCCAATATTTCCCTTATGAGATAATGCCTCTCATAGCAAATGTGTACAGCGCGAGCTGAAAATGCATTTACAGCACTAAAAAACCAAACTTTTATAACAGCTAAACCAAACGTTTCCAATGTAAATTTCCACCTTTATATAGTGTAGAAAGGCATCCTGAAGCCTGGAAAGTCATTAATTTGATTGTCCAGTATTTCCTTCATGAGATATTGCAACACTTAGAAAGAGTGTACAGCGCCAGCAGACAATGAATTTTCAGCACTAAAAAAACGAAACTTCATTAACAGCTAAACCAAACGTTTCCAATGTAAATTTCCACATTTATAGAGTGTAAAAAGGCATCCTGAAGCCTGGGAAGTCATTAATTTGATTGTCCAGTATTTCCCTTATGAGATAATGCCTCACATAGCAAATGTGTACAGTGCAAGCTGAAAATGCATTTTCAGCATTAAAAAACCCAACTTTTATAACAGCTAAACCAAACGTTTCCAATGTAAATTTCCACCTTTATATAGTGTAAAAAGACATCCTGAAGCCTGGGCAGTCATTAATTTGATTGTCCAATATTTCCCTTTTGAGATAATGCCTCTCATAGCAAATGTGTACAGCGCGAGCTGAAAATGCATTTACAGCACTAAAAAACCAAACTTTTATAACAGCTAAACCAAACGTTTCCAATGTACATTTCCACCTTTATATAGTGTAGAAAGGCATCCTGAAGCCTGGAAAGTCATTAATTTGATTGTCCAGTATTTCCTTCATGAGATATTGCAACACTTAGAAAAAGTGTACAGCGCCAGCAGACAATGAATTTTTAGCACTAAAAAAACGACACTTCATTAACAGCTAAACTAAACGTTTCCAATGTAAATTTCCACCCTTATATAGTGTAAAAAGACATCCTGAAGCCTGGGCAGTCATTAATTTGATTGTCCAATATTTCCCTTATGAGATAATGCCTCTCATAGCAAATGTGTACAGCGCGAGCTGAAAATGCATTTACAGCACTAAAAAACCAAACTTTTATAACAGCTAAACCAAACGTTTCCAATGTAAATTTCCACCTTTATATAGTGTAGAAAGGCATCCTGAAGCCTGGAAAGTCATTAATTTGATTGTCCAGTATTTCCTTCATGAGATATTGCAACACTTAGAAAAAGTGTACAGCGCCAGCAGACAATGAATTTTCAGCACTAAAAAAACGAAACTTCATTAACAGCTAAACCAAACGTTTCCAATGTAAATTTCCACATTTATAGAGTGTAAAAGGGCATCCTGAAGCCTGGGAAGTCATTAATTTGATTGTCCAGTATTTCCCTTATGAGATAATGCCTCACATAGCAAATGTGTACAGTGCGAGCTGAAAATGCATTTTCAGCACTAAAAAACCAAACTTTTATAACAGCTAAACCAAACGTTTCCAATGTAAATTTCCACCTTTATATAGTGTAAAAAGACATCCTGAAGCCTGGGCAGTCATTAATTTGATTGTCCAGTATTTCCCTTATGAGATAATGCCTCACATAGCAAATGTGTACAGTGCGAGCTGAAAATGCATTTTCAGCACTAAAAAAACCAAACTTTTATAACAGCTAAACCAAACGTTTCCAATGTAAATTTCCACCTTTATATAGTGTAAAAAGACATCCTGAAGACTGGGCAGTCATTAATTTGATTGTCCAATATTTCCCTTCTGAGATAATGCCTCTCATAGCAAATGTGTACAGCGCGAGCTGAAAATGCATTTACAGCACTAAAAAAACAAACTTTTATAACAGCTAAACCAAACGTTTCCAATGTACATTTCCACCTTTATATAGTGTAGAAAGGCATCCTGAAGCCTGGAAAGTCATTAATTTGATTGTCCAGTATTTCCTTCATGAGATATTGCAACACTTAGAAAAAGTGTACAGCGCCAGCAGACAATGAATTTTCAGCACTAAAAAAACGAAACTTCATTAACAGCTAAACTAAAAGTTTCCAATGTAAATTTCCACCTTTATATAGTGTAAAAAGACATCCTGAAGCCTGGGCAGCCATTAATTTGATTGTCCAATATTTCCCTTATGAGATAATGCCTCTCATAGCAAATGTGTACAGCGCGAGCTGAAAATGCATTTACAGCACTAAAAAACCAAACTTTTATAACAGCTAAACCAAACGTTTCCAATGTAAATTTCCACCTTTATATAGTGTAAATAGACATCCTGAAGCCTGGGCAGTCATTAATTTGATTGTCCAATATTTCCCTTATGAGATAATGCCTCTCATAGCAAATGTGTACAGCGCGAGCTGAAAATGCATTTACAGCACTAAAAAACCAAACTTTTATAACAGCTAAACCAAACGTTTCCAATGTAAATTTCCACCTTTATAGAGTGTAAAAAGGCATCCTGAAGCCTGGGAAGTCATTAATTTGATTGTCCAGTATTTCCCTTATGAGATAATGCCTCTCATAGCAAATGTGTACAGCGCGAGCTGAAAATGCATTTACAGCACTAAAAAACCAAACTTTTATAACAGCTAAACCAAACGTTTCAAATGTAAATTTCCACCTTTATATAGTGTAGAAAGGCATCCTGAAGCCTGGAAAGTCATTAATTTGATTGTCCAGTATTTCCTTCATGAGATATTGCAACACTTAGAAAAAGTGTACAGGGCCAGCAGACAATGAATTTTCAGCACTAAAAAAAACGAAACTTCATTTACAGCTAAACTAAACGTTTCCAATGTAAATTTCCACCTTTATATAGTGTAAAAAGACATCCTGAAGCCTGGGCAGTCATTAATTTGATTGTCCAATATTTCCCTTATGAGATAATGCCTCTCATTGCAAATGTGTACAGCGCGAGCTGAAAATGCATTTACAGCACGAAAAAAACAAACTTTTATAACAGCTAAACCAAACGTTTCCAATGTAAATTTCCACCTTTATAGAGTGTAAAAAGGCATCCTGAAGCCTGGGAAGTCATTAATTTGATTGTCCAGTATTTCCCTTATGAGATAATGCCTCACATAGCAAATGTGTACAGTGCGAGCTGAAAATGCATTTTAAGCACTAAAAAACCAAACATTTATAACAGCTAAACCAAACGTTTCCAATGTAAATTTCCACCTTTATATAGTGTAAAAAGACATCCTGAAGCCTGGGCAGTCATTAATTTGATTGTCCAATATTTCCCTTATGAGATAATGCCTCTCATAGCAAATGTGTACAGCGCGAGCTGAAAATGCATTTACAGCACTAAAAAACCAAACTTTTATAACAGCTAAACCAAACGTTTCAAATGTAAATTTCCACCTTTATATAGTGTAGAAAGGCATCCTGAAGCCTGGAAAGTCATTAATTTGATTGTCCAGTATTTCCTTCATGAGATATGGCAACACTTAGAAAGAGTGTACAGCGCCAGCAGACAATGAATTTTCAGCACTAAAAAAACGAAACTTCATTAACAGCTAAACCAAACGTTTCCAATGTAAATTTCCACATTTATAGAGTGTAAAAAGGCATCCTGAAGCCTGGGAAGTCGTTAATTTGATTGTCCAGTATTTCCCTTATGAGATAATGCCTCACATAGCAAATGTGTACAGTGCGAGCTGAAAATGCATTTTAAGCACTAAAAAACCAAACTTTTATAACAGCTAAACCAAACGTTTCCAATGTAAATTTCCACCTTTATATAGTGTAAAAAGACATCCTGAAGCCTGGGCAGTCATTAATTTGATTGTCCAATATTTCCCTTATGAGATAATGCCTCTCATAGCAAATGTGTACAGCGCGAGCTGAAAATGCATTTACAGCACTAAAAAACCAAACTTTTATAACAGCTAAACCAAACGTTTCAAATGTAAATTTCCACCTTTATATAGTGTAGAAAGGCATCCTGAAGCCTGGAAAGTCATTAATTTGATTGTCCAGTATTTCCTTCATGAGATATTGCAACACTTAGAAAGAGTGTACAGCGCCAGCAGACAATGAATTTTCAGCACTAAAAAAACGAAACTTCATTAACAGCTAAACCAAACGTTTCCAATGTAAATTTCCACATTTATAGAGTGTAAAAAGGCATCCTGAAGCCTGGGAAGTCGTTAATTTGATTGTCCAGTATTTCCCTTATGAGATAATGCCTCACATAGCAAATGTGTACAGTGCGAGCTGAAAATGCATTTTCAGCATTAAAAAACCCAACTTTTATAACAGCTAAACCAAACGTTTCCAATGTAAATTTCCACCTTTATAGTGTAAAAAGACATCCTGAAGCCTGGGCAGTCATTAATTTGATTGTCCAATATTTCCCTTTTGAGATAATGCCTCTCATAGCAAATGTGTACAGCGCGAGCTGAAAATGCATTTACAGCACTAAAAAACCAAACTTTTATAACAGCTAAACCAAACGTTTCCAATGTACATTTCCACCTTTATATAGTGTAGAAAGGCATCCTGAAGCCTGGAAAGTCATTAATTTGATTGTCCAGTATTTCCTTCATGAGATATTGCAACACTTAGAAAAAGTGTACAGCGCCAGCAGACAATGAATTTTCAGCACTAAAAAACGACACTTCATTAACAGCTAAACTAAACGTTTCCAATGTAAATTAACACCCTTATATAGTGTAAAAAGACATCCTGAAGCCTGGGCAGTCATTAATTTGATTGTCCAATATTTCCCTTATGAGATAATGCCTCTCATAGCAAATGTGTACAGCGCGAGCTGAAAATGCATTTACAGCACTAAAAAACCAAACTTTTATAACAGCTAAACCAAACGTTTCCAATGTACATTTCCACCTTTATATAGTGTAGAAAGGCATCCTGAAGCCTGGAAAGTCATTCATTTGATTGTCCAGTATTTCCTTCATGAGATATTGCAACACTTAGAAAAAGTGTACAGCGCCAGCAGACAATGAATTTTCAGCACTAAAAAAACGAAACTTCATTAACAGCTAAACCAAACGTTTCCAATGTAAATGTCCACATTTATAGAGTGTAAAAAGGCATCCTGAAGCCTGGGAAGTCATTAATTTGATTGTCCAGTATTTCCCTTATGAGATAATGCCTCACATAGCAAATGTGTACAGTGCGAGCTGAAAATGCATTTTCAGCACTAAAAAACCAAACTTTTATAACAGCTAAACCAAACGTTTCCAATGTAAATTTCCACCTTTATATAGTGTAAAAAGACATCCTGAAGCCTGGGCAGTCATTAATTTGATTGTCCAGTATTTCCCTTATGAGATAATGCCTCACATAGCAAATGTGTACAGTGCGAGCTGAAAATGCATTTTCAGCACTAAAAAAACCAAACTTTTATAACAGCTAAACCAAACGTTTCCAATGTAAATTTCCACATTTATAGAGTGTAAAAAGGCATCCTGAAGCCTGGGAAGTCATTAATTTGATTGTCCAGTATTTCCCTTATGAGATAATGCCTCACATAGCAAATGTGTACAGTGCGAGCTGAAAATGCATTTTCAGCACTAAAAAAACCAAACTTTTATAACAGCTAAACCAAACGTTTCCAATGTAAATTGCCACCTTTATATAGTGTAAAAAGGCATCCTGAAGCCTGGAAAGTCATTAATTTGATTGTCCAGTATTTCCTTCATGAGATATTGCAACACTTAGAAAAAGTGTACAGCGCCAGCAGACAATGAATTTTCAGCACTAAAAAAAACGAAACTTCATTAACAGCTAAACTAAACGTTTCCAATGTAAATTTCCACCTTTATATAGTGTAAAAAGACATCCTGAAGCCTGGGCAGTCATTAATTTGATTGTCCAATATTTCCCTTATGAGATAATGCCTCTCATTGCAAATGTGTACAGCGCGAGCTGAAAATGCATTTACAGCACGAAAAAAAAAACTTTTATGACAGCTAAACCAAACGTTTCCAATGTAAATTTCCACCTTTATAGAGTGTAAAAAGGCATCCTGAAGCCCGGGAAGTCATTAATTTGATTGTCCAGTATTTCCCTTATGAGATAATGCCTCACATAGCAAATGTGTACAGTGCGAGCTGAAAATGCATTTTAAGCACTAAAAAACCAAACTTTTATAACAGCTAAACCAAACGTTTCCAATGTAAATTTCCACCTTTATATAGTGTAAAAAGACATCCTGAAGCCTGGGCAGTCATTAATTTGATTGTCCAATATTTCCCTTTTGAGATAATGCCTCTCATAGCAAATGTGTACAGCGCGAGCTGAAAATGCATTTACAGCACTAAAAAACCAAACTTTTATAACAGCTAAACCAAACGTTTCCAATGTACATTTCCACCTTTATATAGTGTAGAAAGGCATCCTGAAGCCTGGAAAGTCATTAATTTGATTGTCCAGTATTTCCTTCATGAGATATTGCAACACTTAGAAAAAGTGTACAGCGCCAGCAGACAATGAATTTTCAGCACTAAAAAAACGAAACTTCATTAACAGCTAAACTAAACGTTTCCAATGTAAATTTCCACCCTTATATAGTGTAAAAAGACATCCTGAAGCCTGGGCAGTCATTAATTTGATTGTCCAGTATTTCCCTTATGAGATAATGCCTCACATAGCAAATGTGTACAGCGCGAGCTGAAAATGCATTTACAGCACTAAAAAACCAAACTTTTATAACAGCTAAACCAAACGTTTCAAATGTAAATTTCCACCTTTATATAGTGTAGAAAGGCATCCTGAAGCCTGGAAAGTCGTTAATTTGATTGTCCAGTATTTCCTTCATGAGATATTGCAACACTTAGAAAAAGTGTACAGCACCAGCAGACAATGAATTTTCAGCACTAAAAAAACGAAACTTCATTAACAGCTAAACTAAACGTTTCCAATGTAAATTTCCACCCTTATATAGTGTAAAAAGACATCCTGAAGCCTGGGCAGTCATTAATTTGATTGTCCAATATTTCCCTTATGAGATAATGCCTCTCATAGCAAATGTGTCCAGCGCGAGCTGAAAATGCATTTACAGCACTAAAAAACCAAACTTTATAACAGCTAAACCAAACGTTTCCAATGTAAATTTCCACCTTTATATAGTGTAGAAAGGCATCCTGAAGCCTGGAAAGTCATTAATTTGATTGTCCAGTATTTCCTTCATGAGATATTGCAACACTTAGAAAAAGTGTACAGCGCCAGCAGACAATGAATTTTCAGCACTAAAAAAACGAAACTTCATTAACAGCTAAACCAAACGTTTCCAATGTAAATTTCCACATTTATAGAGTGTAAAAAGGCATCCTGAAGCCTGGGAAGTCATTAATTTGATTGTCCAGTATTTCCCTTATGAGATAATGCCTCACATAGCAAATGTGTACAGTGCGAGCTGAAAATGCATTTTCAGCACTAAAAAACCAAACTTTTATAACAGCTAAACCAAACGTTTCCAATGTAAATTTCCACCTTTATATAGTGTAAAAAGACATCCTGAAGCCTGGGCAGTCATTAATTTGATTGTCCAGTATTTCCCTTATGAGATAATGCCTCACATAGCAAATGTGTACAGCGCGAGCTGAAAATGCATTTACAGCACTAAAAAACCAAACTTTTATAACAGCTAAACCAAACGTTTCCAATGTAAATTTCCACCTTTATATAGTGTAAAAAGACATCCTGAAGCCTGGGCAGTCATTAATTTGATTGTCCAATATTTCCCTTATGAGATAATGCCTCTCATAGCAAATGTGTACAGCGCGAGCTGAAAATGCATTTACAGCACTAAAAAAACGAAACTTCATTAACAGCTAAACTAAAAGTTTCCAATGTAAATTTCCACCTTTATATAGTGTAAAAAGACATCCTGAAGCCTGGGCAGCCATTAATTTGATTGTCCAATATTTCCCTTATGAGATAATGCCTCTCATAGCAAATGTGTACAGCGCGAGCTGAAAATGCATTTACAGCACTAAAAAACCAAACTTTTATAACAGCTAAACCAAACGTTTCCAATGTAAATTTCCACCTTTATATAGTGTAGAAAGGCATCCTGGAGCCTGGAAAGTCATTAATTTGATTGTCCAGTATTTCCTTCATGAGATATTGCAACACTTAGAAAAAGTGTACAGCGCGAGCTGAAAATGCATTTACAGCACTAAAAAACCAAACTTTTATAACAGCTAAATCAAACGTTTCAAATGTAAATTTCCACCTTTATATAGTGTAGAAAGGCATCCTGAAGCCTGGAAAGTCATTAATTTGATTGTCCAGTATTTCCTTCATGAGATATTGCAACACTTAGAAAAAGTGTACAGCGCCAGCAGACAATGAATTTTCAGCACTAAAAAAACGAAACTTCATTAACAGCTAAACCAAACGTTTCCAATGTAAATTTCCACATTTATAGAGTGTAAAAAGGCATCCTGAAGCCTGGGAAGTCATTAATTTGATTGTCCAGTATTTCCCTTATGAGATAATGCCTCACATAGCAAATGTGTACAGTGCGAGCTGAAAATGCATTTTCAGCACTAAAAAACCAAACTTTTATAACAGCTAAACCAAACGTTTCCAATGTAAATTTCCACCTTTATATAGTGTAAAAAGACATCCTGAAGCCTGGGCAGTCATTAATTTGATTGTCCAATATTTCCCTTATGAGATAATGCCTCTCATAGCAAATGTGTACAGCGCGAGCTGAAAATGCATTTACAGCACTAAAAAACCAAACTTTTATAACAGCTAAACCAAACGTTTCCAATGTACATTTCCACCTTTACATAGTGTAGAAAGGCATCCTGAAGCCTGGGCAGCCATTAATTTGATTGTCCAATATTTCCCTTATGAGATAATGCCTCTCATAGCAAATGTGTACAGCGCGAGCTGAAAATGCATTTACAGCACTAAAAAACCAAACTTTTATAACAGCTAAACCAAACGTTTCCAATGTAAATTTCCACCTTTATATAGTGTAGAAAGGCATCCTGAAGCCTGGAAAGTCATTAATTTGATTGTCCAGTATTTCCTTCATGAGATATTGCAACACTTAGAAAAAGTGTACAGCGCGAGCTGAAAATGCATTTACAGCACTAAAAAACCAAACTTTTATAACAGCTAAATCAAACGTTTCAAATGTAAATTTCCACCTTTATATAGTGTAGAAAGGCATCCTGAAGCCTGGAAAGTCATTAATTTGATTGTCCAGTATTTCCTTCATGAGATATTGCAACACTTAGAAAAAGTGTACAGCGCCAGCAGACAATGAATTTTCAGCACTAAAAAAACGAAACTTCATTAACAGCTAAACCAAACGTTTCCAATGTAAATTTCCACATTTATAGAGTGTAAAAAGGCATCCTGAAGCCTGGGAAGTCATTAATTTGATTGTCCAGTATTTCCCTTATGAGATAATGCCTCACATAGCAAATGTGTACAGTGCGAGCTGAAAATGCATTTTCAGCACTAAAAAACCAAACTTTTATAACAGCTAAACCAAACGTTTCCAATGTAAATTTCCACCTTTATATAGTGTAAAAAGACATCCTGAAGCCTGGGCAGTCATTAATTTGATTGTCCAATATTTCCCTTATGAGATAATGCCTCTCATAGCAAATGTGTACAGCGCGAGCTGAAAATGCATTTACAGCACTAAAAAACCAAACTTTTATAACAGCTAAACCAAACGTTTCCAATGTACATTTCCACCTTTACATAGTGTAGAAAGGCATCCTGAAGCCTGGAAAGTCATTAATGTGATTGTCCAGTATTTCCTTCATGAGATATTGCAACACTTAGAAAAAGTGTACAGCGCCAGCAGACAATGAATTTTCAGCACTAAAAAAACGAAACTTCATTAACAGCTAAACTAAACGTTTCCAATGTAAATTTCCACCCTTATATAGTGTAAAAAGACATCCTGAAGCCTGGGCAGTCAATAATTTGATTGTCCAATATTTCCCTTATGAGATAATGCCTCTCATAGCAAATGTGTACAGCGCGAGCTGAAAATGCATTTACAGCACTAAAAAACCAAACTTTTATAACAGCTAAACCAAACGTTTCTAATGTAAATTTCCACCTTTATATAGTGTAGAAAGGCATCCTGAAGCCTGGAAAGTCATTAATTTGATTGTCCAGTATTTCCTACATGAGATATTGCAACACTTAGAAAAAGTGTACAGCGCCAGCAGACAATGAATTTTCAGCACTAAAAAAACGAAACTTCATTAACAGCTAAACCAAACGTTTCCAATGTAAATTTCCACATTTATAGAGTGTAAAAAGGCATCCTGAAGCCTGGGAAGTCATTAATTTGATTGTCCAGTATTTCCCTTATGAGATAATGCTTCACATAGCAAATGTGTACAGTGCGAGCTGAAAATGCATTTACAGCACTAAAAAAACAAACTTTTATAACAGCTAAACCAAACGTTTCCAATGTAAATTTCCACCTTTATATAGTGTAGAAAGGCATCCTGAAGCCTGGAAAGTCATTAATTTGATTGTCCAGTATTTCCTTCATGAGATATTGCAACACTTAGAAAAAGTGTACAGCGCCAGCAGACAATGAATTTTCAGCACTAAAAAAACGAAACTTCATTAACAGCTAAACTAAACGTTTCCAATGTAAATTTCCACCTTTATATAGTGTAAAAAGACATCCTGAAGCCTGGGCAGTCATTAATTTGATTGTCCAATATTTCCCTTATGAGATAATGCCTCTCATTGCAAATGTGTACAGCGCGAGCTGAAAATGCATTTACAGCACGAAAAAAACAAACTTTTATAACAGCTAAACCAAACGTTTCCAATGTAAATTTCCACCTTCATAGAGTGTAAAAAGGCATCCTGAAGCCTGGGAAGTCATTAATTTGATTGTCCAGTATTTCCCTTATGAGATAATGCCTCACATAGCAAATGTGTACAGTGCGAGCTGAAAATCCATTTTCAGCACTAAAAAACCAAACTTTTATAACAGCTAAACCAAACGTTTCCAATGTAAATTTCCACCTTTATATAGTGTAAAAAGACATCCTGAAGCCTGGGCAGTCATTAATTTGATTGTCCAATATTTCCCTTATGAGATAAGGCCTCTCATAGCAAATGTGTACAGCGCGAGCTGAAAATGCATTTACAGCACTAAAAAACCAAACTTTTATAACAGCTAAACCAAACGTTTCAAATGTAAATTTCCACCTTTATATAGTGTAGAAAGGCATCCTGAAGCCTGGAAAGTCATTAATTTGATTGTCCAGTATTTCCTTCATGAGATATTGCAACACTTAGAAAAAGTGTACAGCGCCAGCAGACAATGAATTTTCAGCACTAAAAAAACTAAACTTCATTAACAGCTAAACCAAACGTTTCCAATGTAAATTTCCACATTTATATAGTGTAAAAATGCATCCTGAAGCCTGGGAAGTCATTAATTTCTTTGTCCAGTATTTCCTTCATGAGATACAGCAACACTTAGAAAAAGTCTGTGTGACAGCCTGGAGAGACTGCTGACAGGAGGGAATAGACCCCACTGGGGCTGACATGGGCTAGCTACCCATGCTGGCAGTCTCTGACACTGTGTTCAGTTTGTTGGAGACACCCGCCAAGTGCTACAGAAAGTCTACAAAGAATGACACCCCTACAGCCTGCGAGAGCGGGGGCGCAAGATGGCTCAATGACTGACCACACGGTTACAGACCTAGGAACGAACATGACTACGAGCAAGAACACGGTGCATGAGACAATGGCAGCAGGACACTCACTTCAGGTCTGCACCTCTGGCTGGGCAAAAGTAACATCAGTTACAGGGTTGAAGATCCACCAAGGAAAGAAGCGGTGTTTGGGAAAGCCGAGTCAAGGCCTCGCATTGACCAATACTTCTTACGAAGTAATGCGTCAAATCAGTCGAGTGAAGCACAGCGACGGGAAAAAACCCAAAGTTCGCAGAGCATCAGCACCCCTGTCACTGAGGAGGGTATTATAAACACAGAATTGCAGGAGGTAGAACCCACCCAGCCACAGAGACCTCCCGAAGAGAACAAGATCAAAGGGCACAGACCGAGTGTGAGGTGGCCCAAAACTATTGAGAAGAGAGAGTGGGAAACCGTCAATAACGACCTGGTGAAAATCTTGGAGCAACAAGTGGGCACTGCAGAGAAAAAGCTGGAACACATCGGTGACATCATCTACCACTATGGAGAGGAGCGCTTTGGAGTGAACAGCTGGAAAACCACCAACAAAATACCACCACCAACCAAACCTAGGAGGCAACAAGAGATAGAGAGACTGATCAGGGAAAGAAGGGACCTGCGGAAACAGTGGAGAAAAGCCTCTGATCCAGAGAGAGAAGGTCTCATGCTGCTCCATGGGGACATCAAGCTCCGGTTGAAAACCTTACGAGGAGCAGAGAACTTGAGGAAACTTCGCAGGAAGAAGGAACACACAAGAACCCGGTTCTATAAAAATCCCTTCATGTTTGTCAAAGATCTCTTCGCTAAGGACAAAAGCAGGTTCCTGCAAACTTCAAAGAAGGAACTTGAAGAGCACCTGGAAAAGGTCTACCAAAACACGAAAAGGCATGAACAGCTAGCCATCCCACATGATATCCCCCCCATTCGACCACCAGAGGTCAACATCGAGACTGGCCCTCCAAAATGGAAAGAAGTGGAGAACATGGTGCGGCGTGCAAGATCAGGATCTGCACCAGGACCAAATGGAGTGCCATATAAGCTCTACAAGAACTCACCAGATGTCCTACGCTATCTTTGGAGGCTAATGAGAATCGTCTGGCAGAAGGGGATAATACCAAAGGCATGGCGAAGGGCTGGAGGTGTACTAATTCCAAAAGAGAAGGACGCGGCAGATATCAGTCAATTTCGGCCAATCAGCCTTCTCAACGTTGAAGGGAAAATCTTTTTCAGCGTCTTGACACAAAGGCTGTCCACCTACCTGGAGAAAAACGAGTACATTGACACATCCGTACAGAAGGCTGGAATTTCTGGATTCTCTGGCTGCTTGGAGCACACCAGTATGATCTGGCATCAGATTCAAGCAGCGAAGAAAAACAAAGGGGATCTTCATGTCATCTTTCTCGACCTAGCCAATGCCTTTGGTTCAGTTCCGCATAGCCTTCTCTGGGAGTCCTTCAACTTCTTCCGCGTTCCAACATCCATCACTACCTTGGTAAAATCCTACTTTGAAGACCTGCAGCTGTGCTTCACAACACCCGACTACAAAACATCATGGCAGCAAGTAGAAGTAGGCATCATGGCAGGTTGCACGATCTCACCCCTGGCCTTTACAATGACCATGGAGGTCATCATCAGGGCCTCAAAATGGGTGGCGGGGGGTGAGCGAACCAGGAACGGGATCCGCCTTCCACCGTCCGAGCATATATGGACGACATGACCACTCTGACCACCACTGCAGCTTGCACCAGGCGGCTACTTGGTAAGCTGCAGGAAAACATCAGCTGGGCCCGGATGAAAATCAAGCCGAACAAGTCACGTAGCATCTCGATAATCAAGGGAGAGCTAAAAGACGTGAAGTTCTGCATTGGTGACGAACCAATACCAACGGTGGCAGAACAACCTGTCAAAAGCCTGGGCAGATGGTATGACTCAAGTCTTAAGGATAAAGACCAGGTGCAGCAGCTAAGACAGGATATCATCAACGACCTGAACAACATCAACAAGACTCCACTACCTGGGAAGCTCAAGCTCTGGTGTCTGCAATTTGGGCTTCTCCCTCTCGTGATGTGGCCACTCACTGTATACGAGGTCCCACTAACAACTGTGGAGAAGATGGAGCGAGCCATCACAGTATATGTGAAACAGTGGCTTGGTGTCCCACGCTGTCTGAATAACATCAGCCTCTATGGCAAAGGAGTCCTCGAACTGCCCATCACAAGTCTCACTGAAAAATACAAGTGCTCTAAAGTGAGACTACAGATGACGCTGACGGACTCCAGAGACCGGACCATCAGTGAAACGGCACCACCCCTGTCAACTGGACGGAAATGGACACCATCCAGTGCATTGCAGCATGCCACAGCAGCCCTGAGGCACAGCGATATTGTGGGACACGTCCAGAGGGGAAGAGGAGGCTTTGGCCTTACAGCAAGCAAACCAACTTGGTGTAAGGCCTCAACCGCAGAGAGGAATAAAATGGTCGTGGAGGAGGTGCGCCGCCAGGAAGAGGCTGAAAGGTCTGCAAAGGCTGTCTCGCTTGCCAAGCAGGGACAGTGGATGAGGTGGGAAGGCCTGGAGAAAAGAAAGCTTGGCTGGAGGGATCTCTGGGAGATGGAAGCTAGCAACATCAGCTTCATCATCAGAGCTACCAATGACGTGCTGCCATCCCCAAAAAACCTCCACCAGTGGTATGGCGAAGATCCAACCTGTGCCCTCTGCCCAACACCAGCAACTCTCAAACACATCCTGACTGGTTGTAAGACCAGCCTCACACAAGGCCGCTATACCTGGAGGCACAACCAGGTCCTCAAGAGCTTGGCAGCAGTGCTTGAAAGCAAGAGAACTACCATCAACCCCTTGCCCTTAAGAGCCACCACTACCATTACAGCACCAAAATTTGTCCGAGAGGGACAGGAAAAGCCCAACCATCCTTTTCTCAAGCCAGAAGTTGGTCAGCTAACCAAGGCTCGGGATTGGAAGATGCTGGTCGATATAGGTCAGCAACTAATCTTCCCAGCAGAGATTGCAACCACCACCCTAAGGCCAGACTCAGTGCTGTGGTCCCATTCATTGAAGGCTGTCTACATTGCAGAGCTCACAGTCCCGTGGGAAAATGCAGTTGAAGAGGCCTATGAGCGTAAGAAGTTGCGCTACACTGAACTGGCGGCGGACGCACAACAACGAGGGTGGAAAGCCAAGGTCTATCCCGTCAAAGTTGGATGCAGAGGGTTTCTGGCCTCATCAACCATCAAGCTGCTGAAAGACCTGGGAATCCATGGACAGGCTCTGCCGCACACAGTCAGATCGCTCTCTAAAGCGGCTGAAAGAAGCAGCCAGTGGATCTGGATGAAGAGGAAGGACCCCTACTGGGCTCATAGATCAGCAACATGACCCCCATCCCCCCTCCCCATCCCACCACTAATCTGCGTCATCCCACTTGAGTACCCAGGGCAGAACCATCCACCACAGTTAATTGGGCATGGGACACAAGCACGGGCGTGATCAACCGGCCGCTGGCCACCATCGATGAGGGTGTCTAGTGATAAAGGCCGAAAAACCCAGTGATTTGATGGAACACTACTGACGATGTGTCCCAAATTGATATCTTTCCCATTCCAACCATGAGACACAACCCCCATGCCACTCTCCATAGCAAGCCTAACCTCATGAGAATACCATCTATCGGCACAATGGACAGTTTACCATCACGTCCAGTGTTTTTATGAATCTGCTATGTGAGGCATTATCTCATAAGGGAAATACTGGACAATCAAATTAATGACTGTCCAGGCTTCAGGATGTCTTTTTCCACGATATGAAGGTGGAATCTTTCATTGGAAACGTTTGGTTTAGCTGTTATAGAAGTTTGGGTTTTTATTGTGCTGCAAATGCATTTTCAGCTTGCGCTGTGCACATTTGCAAAGTGAGGCAATATCTCATAAGGGAAATACTGGACAATCAAATTAATGACTGTCCAGTCTTCAGTATGTCAGTTTACACAATATAAAGGAAGAAATTTACATTGGAAACGTTGAATTAAGCTGTTATAGAAATGTGGTAGTTTAGTACTGCAAATGCATTTTCAGCTTGCGCTGTACACATTTTCTAAGTGAAGCATTATCTCATGAGGGAAAGACTGGACAATCAAATTAATGACTGTCCAGTCTTCAGTATGTCAGTTTACACTATATAACGGAAGAAATTTACATTGGAAACGTTGAATTAAGCTGTTATAGAAATGTGGTAGTTTAGTACTGCAAATGCATTTTCAGCTTGCGCTGTACACATTTTCTAAGTGAAGCATTATCTCAAGAGGGAAAGACTGGACAATCAAATTAATGACTGTCCAGTCTTCAGTATGTCAGTTTACACTATTGTTAGGTTGAAGATATATTTTATCCCATATTTTACTCTATTAGTATTGCAAAAGAATTGTTCCACAGCATGACCTATGTTTGACCATATGGATGAGAAGACTTCAAGAGAAGCGGATGCCTGAAGACTGGATCAACGTCTGCAACATCAAAGGAGGTGTGCCGAGACACACCTCTGAAACAAAAGGACTGAGACTTTAGTGCCAGAGCACTAAAAGGCATATCTGCCTTTTCAATCAGTAAATGACTGCCATTGATGTCTGTCTTTCCTCTTGTGTCTGAAATGTTTACATGTTCCTGCTGGTGCTCCCCCCTTCGTTCCTTAGTGCAAATACATTGTATTGTTTAGGAACTTCCCAAATAAAATAGAGGGCTCGGCGGAGTGTGCTCCAGAACGAAGTTGGAGGTGTAACTGAGCACACCTCCGTTCGTTCTCCTCGCGAGTAAAAGATCCAACTCTTGTCTTCCTTTCATTCATTTTGCCTTTGTTCAGTGAATGCTTAGGTGATTGAACCTGACATTATTTTGGTCCTTCGAGCGGGAAGCCAAGATACCTGAGGATTCCAGCGGGTGTGGTGAACTCCAGAAAGACCATGGCCATGGCAGGCACACTAGAGAGAGCCTAAAAATCATTTTCCAGGACTGGACCTCACCCCACCAGCTGGGATCTGACGGTTGACGGCGATCCAATGGAGGGAAGACAACAGTGGTGAGATATTTTTTTTTTTAGGGGGGAAGTGACTGACTGGAGGTCATTGCGCGTTAAGAATAAATAAATAAGTGTTCAGAATAAATAAATGAGCGTTAAGAATAAATAAATAAAAATAAAACATAAAAAAGAAAAAAAAGCAAAGAAAGACATGAAGTAGAGATGAAATAAGAAAAGAGAAAGAAAGAAAGATAGAGAAAAGAGAAAGAAATTGTGTATAGATAAGAAATCCTGTGCATACTAGTCGATGGCAGGTCCATGAAGGACAGTGGAGTGAGAAATAAGAAAACCCTGTGAATACTAGTCAATGGCAGGTATATGAGGGACGGCGGAGTCCGAGAAATTCCGTGGAGAAAGTAGGACGGCAGAGTCCTGTGTGTACACTTAAATTCCGTGTGTGAATGTTTGCGCAAACCGTATGTAAAGTGAGTGAACGGTGTGATTGGGGATTACAAATACCACTTGGTATTTTATCCCATGTAATACAGTAGGGTTGTACACAGCAGACTGGTGTGGATGCAAAGGCAAGAATTCTCCACCTGAAAAGGTTGAAGTGAGAATTACCACAACAGGAAATTTGAGTTGCTGTCCTACTGATGAGAAACCAGTTTTTAGAACACCTTAGGTGTTGACAAACTGGTCCAAATTTTCTAAAATGGGGATATTAGGTAGTAAAATAAAACCCAGGGATACGCTGCAGTGTAGAGATTGGAAGTTCATCGAAAAACAGGATCCTGATAAAACTCAGTATTTAGACACATGGATAACTGAACATGGCTTTAATGGTCAGTTAAATACACAAAAAATAGCCGCATTGCAGGGATCAATCATAGGAAAGACGAAAAAAGACCCCAAAAAGATGAAGAAAAATGGCTTTGAGGAAACAGAATATTGGATGAGGGTAGCCTTAAAAAGAGAAGAGGGATACAGGAAACAAAAAGAGAATGAAAACAAAATAAGCAAAGGAAAGGAATGCGAAAAGTCAGATAGAGCAAATTACACTGAAATAGGAAGAGTAAAACAAAAGGATGATGAGACTTTTGAGCAATACAAAGTGAGAATGACAGCTGTGTTTAAAAATCACAGCGGGCTACAGGAAAATGGTAATGTAAATGGGCCATTTCAACAGCAGTTGAAGAATGCTTTACATGCAGGCTCAAGAGAGGTAATTCATAAGTGGGTAAATAAACATTACATTTGCCTGCCAACAGGTACCCTGGAGGAGTATGTAAATCACGCCCTCCATGCTGAGAAGATAGAAAATAAAAAGAAGCAGAGGTCTATAGACAGGACAGGTCAGGTAGGACAGGTAGGACAGGAGGTCTTTTATCGAGGTGGAAAGGGCCGAGGTAGCTTTAGAGGACAAAGGGGCAGACGACAGAGAGGAGGAAGAATAGGAAGAGGAGCAAACAGGCAAAACACATCAGGCTGCTGGCGTTGTGGTAAAGAAGGCCATATAGCAAGAGATTGCCCTGAGAAAAAGCAACCTTCAGCATGACAAGGATAGGAAGCATCTAAACAGGATTTAGAGGCTGATCAAGGAACAGATGAGTTTCTAGATGAAGAGGTCGTCCTAAATTTACAAGAGATATTGGCCTTTGATGAAATAACTGAGCTGAAATAACCTTATTGGTAAATGGGTCACCAATTACCTTTTTATGTGACACTGGTGCATGTAGGATTGCTTGTAATAAATCAATTCCAAATGATAGAGCAAGAGAAATGTGTCATCGTCAGATTTGCAAGTGGAAAACTGTCTAGAGTAACAGAATTAGAACCTGTGTGGTTGAGGGACCCAGAAGGACACTGAGTTGGTTGCATGAATTGAAATTAGGTTTACTTTTACAGAACAATGAGAGCCCAAGTTGTGGGGATGTGATTAATTTACAGAAAAAGATTAGTGATGGCACAATTTATACTTACATGATCCCACAGACAAGGTATATCATTCTGATGATGGTTTTTACTTAATTGTATACTTGTCTTTTTCAGAAAGAGAGGAGTAGGTGAAATGAAATCTTAATTGAATGAAGAAGTGAGCATGAGAAACACTTGTAGGAGCATAGGTGTTTCCTGATTTTGTAGTTTTTGATTTGATACCTTGATAGTTTTGAGTGGCTTTGGTAAGGCTACAGTGAATTTGGAAAATTAAAAAAAAAAAAGGAGTGAGGAAAGTTTGACAGAGGGCAATGGGTATAGGTGTAATCGTAACTCATGAGTGTGCTGTAACAAAGAGTTAACAGCTCTTTGAAGTTAGATGCTCGTTCCCAAGTAGGGGGAGGAAGTCAGAGAGAGAGTTCGGTGATTGAAGAAGGTGTGACTTGAACAAATGAATAAGGATAAGAATTAGGTTCTGCTGTAAGGATGAATTGAAGAAATAAATATTTTATGTTTCATACTTCAGTTGATGATCTCTCTATTAAGGTAACTGTAGTTAGTAACTGGAATGAAATGCACAGATGGAAATGACACGGAAAAAAAAGGATGGTAATTTGATAAGAAGGGCTAGTATTTACATTAAAGCAGAGAAGAAATTAGAGACTACAAATAACATTGATGTGTACTTGTTCACTTTGAGGTAGAACTGGTTGAAGTAAAATGAGTCATAAAGTTAGAAAAATAGGAAATAAAAATAAAATTAACATGCTTAAGCTTAACAAATTATTGCAAAGTCTGAGTTCCAAATTATGCAGAAATTACTGTGCCACTGAGTAAAATGATGAATGAGGAAAACCTCTAAATGACATTGTCCTTACACTGGACTGATAAAGCAGATAAAGCTTTTGTGAAAGGAAACAAGTGTTCGTATTAAGTATGGCACTGACCCTTTGTCCAGATGCAAAAGGCCTTAGTTTTAGTGTAGAGACATGGAGATAAGATGAAACCAATCGCATACTTCTATTCCAAACTAGACAACGTAGAATGTGCATTGAAGCACTGCATGAGAACAGTTAATGCAGTATCTATTGCTGTAGATATAAGATTAAGATAAAGATGGTCTTTTATTAGTCCCACAATCTGGAAATTGCAGAAACAAGTGCAACCATAGTTTTGTTCCATCCTCTGGTTTTGAGAGTACCACGTGCGGTTTCTGCATTGCTTTTGCAGATGAACATGACGTTTTTGTCACCGGCGGGACATTTATAGTGTATGAATACATTGTTATCAAAACCACATCTGATTATAGAGAGATGTACAACATTAAACCCGGCCGGCTATGTCATTATTATGTCAGGAGGATGGTACAAAACTAGATTGTTATGAGTTAGTAGAAAAAAGTAGCCAAAAGTAAAGGCATCAAAAAGATTCGCCTTCAGAAAACGGAGAAGTGCTATTTGTAGATGGAAATAAATAAATAAATAAAATACTGTAGTTGTATCAAATGACACTGGGAAAAAGAACTTAGCAGTTCTCCTCAAATTACTCAGCTCATGCAACAGAATTAGTAGCTTAAACAAAAGCGTGTAAACTAAAGAGAGTAAATTGTGTTACTATTTACACATATAGTCGTCTTAAAAAGTGTAGCGCATATATTGCATAAGTGTTTTCCTTGAATACACATTGCAGACAATACAGCTAAAGAAGCTGTTGCGGACATACACGTTTTAGTGATAGAAGTCCCAAAGTTAAACAAAGGCTTTGGAGGAAAATGGTGTAACATTGCTACGTGATCTCTGTATGACCAAACAATAATCTTTACAAATGGGCTGCTATATTGAGTCATGGGATAACACATGTCTCAACAGGGGAAATGGTGCATCAGATATTACGTTATTATACGGCTTACGGCTTTAATGCTTATTCGAAACATTTTTGTAGGGCATGTTTAGGCTGCCAGGATGGCCGAGTGGTCTAAGGCGCCGCGTTCCGGTCCCAGTCTCCCCAAGAGGCCTGGGTTCGAATCTCGAATTTCCCCATTGTGGGACTAATAAAGGCAATATTATTATTATGTTTAACGTGTGCGAAACTCAATTCACAAGGTAATTTGAGTCCACGCAGAGGACGCTTTCCTACACCACAATATCCATTTCAAATTATTCATATGGACTTATTTGATAAAAACCAAAGTGAAGAAAAAAAATAAAATAAATGTTTGGTCATCATAGATGTGAATTCGAAATGGTTAGAACTCTTTCTAACCAACAAATCCAGATGCATTGACAGTGGCAAAAGTACTTTGTAAGGATATCATTCCGAGATATGGTATTCCTGAAAAAAATAAACAGTGATAATAGTACCCATTTTGTTAACTAACTTGTGAAAGAGATAGGAATGTTTCACGTTGATTTGAAAGATAATTGTGCTTACCACCCTCAAAGCTCTGGATTGGTGAAAAGAATGAACAAAAAAAAAAAAAGTTAAAAGGCTATGCATTGAGGAAACGGGGAGGCAGTGGACACAGTGTATGGAAATTAGTAAAACTGTTTGTAAAAACGACAAGCACTGTGACTTTACATTGAATGTTATGCGAGTCGCCTCTCTGTCCACTTTTAAACCTCGCTTGAAGATGAATATTCGGGCCTTTGACTCAGCATGAGACTGTTGCTGTTCTGTTGTTTTTCTGGTATCTACTGTAAATGTGTTTATGTGAGTTAATTTGAGTTATATACAGAGAGTTGCACTGTATTGTATTTCATTGTATTTAGGACCGAGACGTTGTAAAACATTGTTTGGAAGGCCTTATAGAATACCTCAAATTTAAGAACAAATGGGAAATAGATGCTGAAGCAACTTTAGCTGACTACATGTGAAAAGTGTTAGAAAAACAAAGACAGGCACAAATTTAGAGTGGTGAGGATCTTTCTGTCTCCTAGCAGGGCACTAAACTAGTGGAGCCAGGAGACTGGATGCTTGAAAGAAGTTTGAAGATAAGACATTTGTAATTACCCAAGGGGGAATGCCATGTTAAGTTTTATTGACAGCTCTCACAGCTGTAAATATAGTAGAAGAGTCAACATTGGTTCATTTGACACATGTAAAAAGGTCATTTTGGTTGAAATCTCCTACAAAGGAGATGAGCGGAAGTCTGATGATAGGGTGGTCTTATTTCATAAGACACCAGACTAAGTAGAGGGGATATTTCAGACAAAATGACCCTGAAGTGGTTAAAAGCAGCTGTTCTATGTTGGATGTATACAATTTTATTCTGATATTTTTGTTGTTGTGTTATATGTGGGAACAACCCAGAGTTACATAAACAAACTATGATGTGACTATAGTACAATACCAACAGTAAGAATCCCAATTACTAATCAAAATGGATTTGCAAACACCAAGCAGATAATTGAAAAAAAAAAGTTATGGGACATATTTGTGGAGCTTGGACGACATGTTTATAGATTTGAGTTGGAACCATGAGTAATACTCAAGTGGGCAACTATTGGTCCACAGAACAAAGTTACAGGAGAAAGTCTGTACTTTCGTGAAAAGATAGCAATTGGACAACGAGATATCCAAAATAAGCAAATGAAATTGTATTATTGATATTATATTAATGCTTATCTTGATAATACATGTATGGATTGGGTCAGCGTGTATCCTGTGACTAGAGTTGATGTAGATGAACATGTTTTCTATGATAGTTGCTCTTGAAAATTTAAATTGCATTAATGTTGCTGACAGAGCTAAGCGGTTAGGAATTTTTTCACCACCACTGTGTCTGGTTTTGATAGTGGTTGAAATAAACTTCAATCCACTATCAAGAGGGGAAAT